>NC_138823.1:87290276-87447984 GCF_965183815.1 Platalea leucorodia | reverse complement strand
CATATGTTTATTTTGAAACAGAACCAATGTGACAATTTCCAAGTGTCAAAGTCTTTATTTAGTTATCAACACATGCATTTTATTCCACATTTTTTTCACTGCACACTACATGACAATAACCAAACAGAACCTACTAGCTTACTTTCTTCTTCCTCAACACTAGTCTTACAAAATGTAGCACAAAAACTAGCTAATAAAAAAAAAAAAAAAAAAAACCAATAAAAGAAGTTACTGCATAGCAGTAATGATCCATAACTCTCACTGGCTACTAACACTGAAGAAAAATAAGAGTCACAGTTTGTATGTAAGATTACAGTGAATTGTTTCCGAATTTCAGTTTTATCTGTCAGAGAGAAAAAGTCTTCCAAGGTGAGTCTGTGTTGTGTGAAACAACCATGGACCTGAGTTCTCTGGCTTCCAGCAAGATAGCTAGAACTATAGACAGGAAGACATCACAGAATAAAGCCCCGCAACAGAAAGCCTGTAGATTTTCAAAATGCTATTGTAAGTGCTATGATCCACTTACGTAATTTCTCTATTAACTTGTAACTAGCATGTAAAGTTCTTGCATAGATAATATGAACAGTAGGCAGGTTCACCCATAATAAACATGAGAAATATTTCAGCCTGAATGTATGCAAATGGAAATTATTATTTCATTTAATGTTTCACTGAAAGTCTGAAAAGGCATGTTACCATATTTTGAAATCCCCGTGTGCAATTTCTTAGTCAATTCTTTTATTTTCAGTTCTATGACCAAGAACCTACATTACGGAAAGGAATAGAATCTAATGACATATTGAGCTTAGACATATTGCAAAGATGTCTATGACTTGGCAGCATACAATTAGAATTTCAAAAATAAAACAGCACAAAAGCACATATGCTGTATGCATTTTAATTTTCTATTTTATGCTACAGTGGCTGTGTTTTGTGGTCTCAACTGAAGAGTTAATTACAGCTCTTCCCTTACTCAACAACTGCCACCAAAGAGAGCTGCAAAAGCATTCAGCAGTATTCAAAAGGTACAGGGAGGAGGTAAGAAGGTCTTCAGAATTGGGGAATTTCTGTAAGTAGGGGAGATGGGAATAATAGCTCTTAAGCAATGAGTTTAACTCTCCCTTCCATATGAGGGCATGGAGCCCTGGTTTTTGCTGAATTTCTACAAGACTCCTGAAGCAAGGTGCCTTGCACTGCAGCAAGTATCTCCATAAATGAGTAATATTGTCAACTTTAAATGATGTTCACAATTCAGTCATTTGCCTAAAATAAATTCTCCATGGCTTGGTTTACTTTGACACATGTTGTGACACAATGCTGTTTTCTATAAAAAAAAAAATCAAAGGGAGAATGGCATAACTCCTCTGCTTAAAGGATCTGCCCTTCTACACGTGTATTTTTTAACTCCAGTGAATAAGTGGCAATGACAAGTTATAAAACCTACAACCTCAGGAAAGTGAAAGCTCACAGATGAGTTTAAACTACTTTTAACATATATAAACAAACCAAATATGTAAAACTTCATTTCTGATGTTGTTTAATTTTACAGTAAAAAAAATCAAGCTTATGATCCAAACTCACCGCAATATTGGCACTGTGCAATTTCAATGAAACTGAATTTCAAACTACATTTTACTACTGGCAGATCATAGAATCATAGAATCGTTAAGGTTGGAAAAGACCCTTAGGATCATCGAGTCCAACCGTTAACCTAGCACTGCCAAGTCCATCACTATACCATGTCCTCAAGCACCACATCTACCCGTCTTTTAAATACCTCCAGGGATGGAGACTCAACCACTTCCCTGGGCAGCCTGTTCCAATGCTTGACCACCCTTTCAGTGAAGAAGTTTTTCCTAATATCTAACCTAAATTTCCCCTGGCACAGCTTGAGGCCATTTCCTCTCGTCCTATCACTTGTTACTAGGGAGAAGAGACCAACACCCACCTCGCTACAACCTCCTTTCAGGTAGCTGTAGAGAGCAATAAGGTCTCCCCTCAGCCTCTTCTCCTCCAAACTAAACAACCCCAGAGCCCTCAGCCGCTCCTCATAAGACTTGTGCTCTAGACCCTTCACCAACTTCGTTGCCCGTCTTTGGACACGCTCCAGCACCTCGATGTCCTTCTTGTACTGAGGGGCCCAAAACCGAACACAGTACTCGAGGTGCAGCCTCACCAGTGCCGAGTACAGGGGCACTATCACCTCCCTGGTCCTGCTGGCCACACTGTTCCTGATACAAGCCAGGATGCCATTGGCCTTCTTGGCCACCTGGGCACACTGCTGGCTCATGTTCAGGTGGCTGTCAATCAACACCCCCCAGGTCCTTTTCTGCCAGGCAGCTCTCCAGCCACTCCTCCCCAAGCCTGTAGCATTGCATGAGGTTGTTGTGATGCAAGTGCAAGACCCAGCACTTAGCCTTGTTGAATCTCGTGCAGTTGGCCCTAGCCCAACGATCCAGCCTTTCCAGGTCCCTCTGCAGGGCCTTTCTATCCTTCCAGATGTGTACCTAGAACTCTTCAGAGATGATGGTTCAGAGTTAACTAAACATCTACAAGATAAAATGGATATAGTGAAGTAGATAAGCAGAGAAAAACCTTTTCTGAGGAAGAAACAGTCTTTGTACAAGGAGAAGAGAAGCATGTGGTCCTTTTTATATTTCCCTCCTTCCTTCCCAGGGTCAGATTGACAAAAGAATAGACCTCTGCCCACTTATTGCCATGTGCCTGGCTGATCCAACCCAGAAGGTGGAGAAGTGACACACACAGCCAGTCGAAAGGTATTTTCACACAAGCAGAGCTACACTTTGTGGAAAGACTAGATTTAAAAAAAACCAAAAAAACAAAAACAAATGAACTTCTAATAAACGTAATTTGTATCACTCACAAAACCAAAATGTCTTCATTAAGATCTATAAAAATTTTTTTAGGTAATAGTAGGGATGGTTCTTTAATAGGATTTCTGTTGATCAGTTTTCTTGAGGTAAATACATAGTAGTGACTTCATAATTGTTCCTTAGGATTACCTTTTTGGTTATGATATTACCATTGGGTCTCTATCTCAGTTGTCTTGCAGACATGGAATATGGAGGATTTTTAGTAGAATCAGATTCTTCATCACATGCTAATAATCTTTTTTTGAGATATCTAGATACCAGGGGCCATTACAAATTGTTCAGGACATGAGTAAGCCCAACAGTCCCTTCAGAGCACAACAGTCAATGAAGGACGAAAGAACCAGCATTTGCCAAGCGTCTTGTTTATTCAGTGTACCACATGTCACAGGTTATGTTTGTTCTAAAGGGATTAACTACTAGCTGTCTGAGTTACTTAGAAAGATACTGGGGGGTTCCTGGACCTGCCACATATAGTCATTCTAAGGAGTACCAGTAGACCTGAAAGTATCAGCACTCAACATTATCAAGCCTTTATATTTTTTTTGCTAAATAATTATAATAGCTTAAAAGTATTCTGAACTTTGTACAAAGTCATATCTATCTCACAGTTACTAGCTAATAAGCTATTCTAACAGCTGTTACATACTTCTCCTCCATCAATTTTAGATTTTTAAAGATTATTTTAGTTAATCTGTAGCTATAAAAACACACATTATTTATAATTAAAAAAAAAAAAAAAGCAGAAAATAAACAAAAAAAAAACCAAACGAAATTCTGGAAAAAAAAAAAAAAAGGCATAGCTAGACACAAAGCAGCAAAACTGGGCAACAGGGAACACACAGATGATAAGTCAAGCCAGAGAGTATTTTCTACCTGTTTTGTATTGTAGCTCATGTTGTTTGAAGTAATGCTTCATGTGTTAGTGTATTTTCTGCCTTCCCCCGGTGTAAAAAATCATAGCAACACCTTTGCAGCAGTGAAAGGATGCCTCCTAATACCTATGCATTGGGAGCAAACTACATTTCCATAGAGAGATGAATGAATCACTTTTAAGACGTTCACTGTATTCCCATGCCTAGTTTTTTCTCTTTGGCAAGGACAGCATATTTTGAATCTCACGTGTGTTTGACATATTTTTTTACTTGGTGGTATGTGGTATAACAGTACATAAAGCATGAATTAATGATTCACACAGCTCTGATGTCTGTGAGAATCATGCTGAAATATACTATTAACTCTCCCCAGTGTGAAGTTCATGTTGCAAGCACAAGGGTGGTAATATCTGTGTGTGCTGCAAATATATTTTCTATTTTGTGGGGGACACATGGTATGTAATATTATCTGGATTGTCATCAATGCTAACAGGCTTAGGATTTTATGATCCTAATTTACCATTCTAGTGTTAATATTTAATTCCAGAGACCTGTTAAAAAAAAATGACAAAATATCTATTCATGAGGTAGAACTTCATTGTAAATTGAACTTTCACTTCATTGTAAATATATACACAAAAAAGTCTAAATTATGTGTCTTGCTGTTGCACAGAATATACAGAACTGCAGAAAGACTATTTATACAATAAAAAACCAAAGAAATAAAAATGTGAAATGAACACAATCTAGTGATATGGATGAATTCACCTTGCAGTGTATTACCAAAAACAGAAGGGCCAATATGTATGTGTGTGTGTGTATATATATATATATATAAATATATAAAATATCTACAGACTACCCAAAAAGATGTTACACTACCAACGTACCCTTTTGTAGCTGAATCCACTCCTGGTGTTCCTTTAAAGAAGTATCATTTTTTTTCTTTTCTATACACAAACCATTCCCAGCAGCAATTAGACTTAACCATGAGGGCAAAATAGATCGCAAAATCCTGCCCCTGAACCCACTAGGTTCCCAGGATCCTGTGATCCTTAACCTGGTTTTAAAGAAGAGCAGAATTGGTGAAGTCACCTACTGTGCTGAAATAGTCAGCCAGGAGGTTCCAGAAGTCTGAAGAAATTACTAAAGTCTCAGTTACTTCTGGTCAACCCAACAGTGTGTTGGCAGCAGAATTTCAAGTCCATAAGGAATTCCATCATTTAAACCTTTGTTCTGAATCAAAATGAAATATCACACACGCTTGACATTTTTTATTAGTTTAGATAAACCACAGCCTTAGAAAATGAGGCAGAAAGAGGCATCAGGAGATCCTTCTATCACCATGCCAGTGGACAAACATCAGTTATATCAACATCATTTGTGGCACATGTCTCACCTATTCTTAAAAATCTTCATTAACAGGACACTACAATGTCTGTGAACGATCTGTTTCAGTTCATTATTGCTTTGATAATAAAATAATTTGTATTTCCACATTGAATGGTAGATATGATTTGGAAGAAGGAAAAAAATGTTTAGTCTTAAGAAATCTTGAAACATTTGGACATTTTTTTCTTCTAAATAAAATATCTAAATTAGGGGAATTACCACAGAAAGTTCAAATTTGATGGAATAATGCTTTCTAAATGAAAAAAAAAAAAAGAAATCTGGACTTTTTAATCTGATTTCCAGCTACAATGTGTATTAAAACAGAGACTTCCTGCTAAGGATTGTACCATTTTAGTTAGCAGTGGATTACAAACACAGAATTATTCTTTGTCATACAAGAATTTGCATTTAAGCATTAGTAGACCAAAGAATCATTCTTAATAATAGGAACCCACTATATATTTCACCTGATCTATTTTAGAACAGAGCATTTTTTTTTTTTCTGAAAGTATCATTTCTTTCCATTGACTGTATCTGAGAAACTAGTTCTGACATCTGTGTTATAAGCATTTAAATTTTGAAGAGACAAACCCTACTCAAGTAACCACTGTTATGTTGGACATTATTTCATGAAGTACCAACTCTACCATTTTTCAGGAACAACATCAGTGTCTCAGATGAACTCACTGACTGAACTAGTATTGCTGCACATCACACCTGGGTATTTTGCCACCAACCTCAATGTGCCTCTTGCTGTGTGAAGTCCTTTCGAGCAGTAACTCCCCTGCCAGCTTGAGCAGTATTACAGAATAAAGAGTTCTCAGTGTCACAGCAGGTGAGGCAACTGGCAGAGACTTCAGTCCTTAGTCTCTAGTTCTTACTGAATTTTAAAGGAGTTCTTATTTTGAGCCTTTCTTTATAGAGTTATGAAAAGTTTCCTACATATAAGTATATAACCAGGATGGAAAAATGGGTGGTGTTCAGAAAATCAGTTATTACAGCTATGTTTCCTGAATGATTTCAGACCATAAAGTCCTGTTTAGGACTCCAATTAAAAAAAAAAAAAAAAAAAAAAAAGCATACTGTGTTCCAAAATGTACGTGAGTTTTCACACACAGACTTTCTGAGAACTCAGGACTCCCATAATTTTCTTTTCATGTCTGATTAAACAGCGTTTTATAGGACTTTGATTATATTTTACATACAAGCTCTGTACTGCACAATGACTTTTCCTCCCTGTTTATTTTTCCTTTAAGTGGTCTCAAGTGGGCTTTCTTGGCACTTCCCAGCTGTGTCAGGTAATCTTTGCTTAAAGATTCTGTTCTTCCAGTTTGAACAAGCAGACTGGGATTGATTATTCTAAATTATTCAGTTCCTCTGCTACTGCTGAGTAATACTTGTAGATCTGTTGGCAAGACATCCTGGAAGAGGGCTATAAAAATAGTCTTTCAGGTGTTCTGATAGGCTTCCAAACTCCTAATGATAGGCATCATGCGTATCTACCAGCTTCAAATCTCATGGCCTGATCCTGCATCCAGGACTCCAGCGGCGCAGTATTCCAGTCCCTGGAAGCAGTTTAAAAATATATATTACTTTCTCATGCTAACATGCAGTTTTCTCCACATTTTGATCTATTTCATTCAGAAAATTTATTAACTAATGTAGCAAGTGAATTCGTAGTAATTAATTATAAAGAAAACATAAGGGACTCACACAGGCCTATCCTACACCTGTACATGTCTGCCACAATACACTCCCCGGTAGTTTGCCCATTCCAGTTTACATGGTTCCAAGTTTTACCACTTCGATGGACCTGACTACCCCTTTCCTTTCTCTTTCTGCATACTTTCTATACATTTTCCTGATTTTAATTTGTCAAATAAAATGTTTTCAGATACTTGAAAGTGGAGATATAGACAGAAAGAAAATCATGGATGGGGTAAAAAGGCAGAATAATTGTATTTGAACAGGTGCACAACACAGACGTTTTCCAGACAGCTGGTTGAACTCAGTTGCACTCCAAGTCTATTAAACCCTGATGCCTCCTGATTTAACGATAATACATTATAAATGCTAACACATTTTTGTCTAGCTTGGCATCAATGTGTCTCTACTTCCCTCTTGGAATTGGCAAATTCTGACTAACATGAAGATTTCTTTTAATGCTCTTTGACTAAATCTGAGCTTCCATAAAAGTAATCCTCTTTCTCTTCAACACACAAAAAAATCTAGCCAGAGAAACATGCAATGAATAGTTTGCTTTCTTACAATTGCTCTGGACAAGAATTGTTGTAACTAAGAGCATGACTTAACTAAATAAGAGCAAAATGGTACTGAAAAGTTTGCCAAGAGTGGAAATTTTAAAAAGGCATTTATTCTTTTGGGGAGGTGTAATGTAAAGGATTTAAAAGATAATTCATTATTAGGAATATATCTGTATAGCCCTACAGCTCATCACCTTATTATCTGGGAGCTCAAATTAATGATTTCCCTAATAGAGGTGGGTAACTAAGGCATGAAGTAGACCAACATAGCCAAGATCACACAAACTTTATGCTAAACCAGGAACTCACCACAGATTGCCTTTTTGTCTGATGAATTATCTACTACTTTGTCTTACTTACAACTCTCAGAAAAGGTAACTTGAAAAATAATACCCAAATTATAGTGGGTAACAGTGGAAAGATCAGATCCATCCATCTATACAGAAAGTGACACACTTCCTATAGATTCATTAACCCCAGATAATACTCATGAGATGGATAGTTATGTACTACTCTACTTCTGTAGCTTGGTTGAATGGTTCTTAATGTTTTGACAGCCTATCAGCACTACTTCCTCTAAACATCAGAAGTCTACAATAAACCTTTTCTTCTTACACCATTTACAGTAATAAGGCTGTAGGTGCTCACTAATCCTAATCTCTGTTAAAACCTACATATAATCCAAAGCATTTACCTAAATTAATTTGTTTTCAATAGCTCCCATTCAAACTTATGTTTTATTTTTTGAATAAACATAATATTTTCCCAAAGCTTCTTCACACTATGTCCACAATTTCTTTCATTTTATTAAAACTCAAATCATTGCAAAGTCTACTGCATACTCAGTTTTCATTACAATTCAGTAACTGTCAATTTAGTATTTTAAGGAAAAGCAATTTTGCAGCAGATATGACATTCCAGATCTATTTTGGCTGAAGTTAAGTTTTACAGAATTAGATAGAAGTATGCTGAATCTGTATACATACATACTTTATCATTCTATCTTTTCTTGCATTAACAGATTAGTATGGTTTTGTACCCTTGCAGTTATCTGCTACCTCACATTGCGTACACAAGACAGTAATAACAAGCTTGGAATTTTACCTAAGCTGAAAGAAAATCTTAACATAAAATTGCAAAATTTTAAACTTGAAGTTTCTAACAACTTTTGAAAAACAAAAAGAGATGTTGCAGTCCTTTCACAAAAAACAGAAAAAGTCAACAGACTTCATGTATCTTAGCTAATGCATTGCTAAAGTGAGATTGGAAGTGTAGCAGATCTGCAAAGATCATTCAGATAAGAACTCAGCTGCTAAAGCCAAAGGACATTAAAAAAAAAGACTTTCATACCCGGACTGTTAAGGGAGCAGATTGTCACAAAAAAAGGGCTTAGGCCCAGACTTTAGTCAGGAACTACAGAGAGACAGCAGAAAAAAACCTGATGAGGCAGTATCAACCAGGAAATATGTAATGGATCCAAACAGGCCACTGGCAGTATTTGGGGGAGATGTACCAGTTACGATTAGGTAAGGGAGTGTAGGTTTTGGGGGCTTTAAATAAACCTCTTAGCCTTAAACTCTTTGGAGAATATACTAGTTTTGCAGTAGATGTACATTTTGCATTCATGGAAAAATACTGCTTTCCAATTGAGAGAACACAGAGAAGATACATGTTACAACCAAATTCCCAAAGGAGATGTTTTGAAAAAAAAATATGGTCTTGATATGTTAACTTCCTCAAAACTTAAAAAAAACTAGCTTTTGCTTGAGAGCTATTATGCATTAAACTGGATCATAATTCAACCTAAGGTGAAAGATAAATCTACACTTAGAGCAAAATGGGTAACTGCCATCAAGTGTCTTCAGAATGAAACACTGGAGCTACATCTTCTCTACTACTTAACGGTAACAAATTAATTACATATGTGTAAAAGTGTAATAGAAATGGTAAAACTGTTATGAAGAGAGAATTAAGAAAAATGTCCAGGTATGGAAACCCTGGAGAAATGAGAAGAATGGTTATGAGAACAACATGTCATCAGGGCCAAAGCACATATCCATTGAGCTTCCCAGAACACCCTGATGAGGAAAACAGAGAGGACGGCCTACACCCACACTAAAACTAAGACTTAAGGGATGAAGAAATGATGGGAAAAAGATAGAGAGCACAGGTTTGGTACCCTGAGACATCTAGATAAGAAAACAAAAGTCAGTGAGTAAATCTTAATAATCAGAGGTGGGAAAAGATGGAGATGGAAGGCTGTAATCACAATCAGCTCCAAAAGAGATTAAAAAAAGGCTCTGTCTAAAGCAAACCCTCTGGCCAATGAAAGAACGACCCAGGAGACATGAGGTGGTCTCACTAGCTGTTGTTCTTTGTCCAACATCTCATTGAATGAAATCTTGGGCAGATCTCTTTGATACAAGCCTTTTGGTGCCTGAATGCTGGACAAACCACTTGGACAAGTTTTATGAGTTTGTAGGTGTAAAAATTTAAGAAAATAAGATTATTTTTTTTTATTAGTCACCTTTTTATTAGTCACTTCACACCTTGAGAGTTGCTGCATTTTTGCTAGTGTCACAACAGTTTCCATCATAAACAGATTAAATTTCACGGTGACAAGAATATATACTTGTCTTACCTCTAACCTTTCCATTCTCTTTGTACTATAGCCTGAATTCTGCACTCCCACCTCAATTTTTTTATCCTTCCTGAATGGTGTTTTCAAGAGTAGGACATTAACTCACTGTTTTTTTCAGACAGACAGGGTCTTGTTCTCAGGATACAGTGGGTAACCAGATATTGTTAGTAAAACAGATGTAATGTGACAATCCCAGTCACTAGTTTTCTTTCTAGTAATGTTCTGTCTTTACACTGATACCAGGATAAAATTTGCAATGCACAAAAACTAGTTTGGCTTATAATAACCAGTAGCATTTACTGACTCTGATAATATCAGAGCCTTCATTGCCATAAGTAGGCAGCTTTAGTATTATCACCCCTTGGACAATTGTTATTTTGTTTAAAAGTCTGGGAAGAAAGAAGTATTCTTACTAGACAGATGTCAACAGAATCAGAGGTACTTTTTGTTTCCTCTTTAAGGAGTGGAATGTTACATTGGTGTTACTCCATGGAAAGCCATTTTTTGGAACTGTGTTTGTTTCGTCTTATTTTTTTCCCTTCCCTCCAGCTGCTCCTTCAATTACCAAGTGATATCCTTAACACAGTGACACAATCCTTCTGGATCACACCACTCTATTATGATACTACTCTTTTCCCAGATCTAAACTAAACCCACTTGAGATCTACATTTTCCCCATCCCACCCAGCAAGAAATAATCCAGTCAACATTTTACATAAACTACCTTGTTGGACAATTTTGTTGGCTAGTTGGAAATCCCTTGACATAAGAACTCTTTTTTTTTTCTTTTTTTTTCTCCCAAAATCCACGTGCCTTCATCCAGTTACGACACTACTTATTTTGAGCAGTTCCCCATTCACATAATGAAAAGCACACTGGTGACAAAAATCTACAAGCTCGAAAACAAAACTTATATTTGAATGAATGCTGATGTGTGGTTAAAACTGTTGGAGAAATTATCTTAGGAAACAAGAATTAACAGAGGTTGGAGACTGAAATAAGGACTGTAGAAGAATCAAGTTCATGTACGTGGCTTATTTCAATAGACAAATATCTCTGCTTTGGAATAGCAACTTTTCCTATGTGGGTAAGTGTCTAAAAATTCAGGGTATGAACTTGATTAATTTGAGTACAGAACAAGGATTCAACCGCCTACCAGTCTATCACAACTGATCACTCATCTTAGTCCCTATGTTTCCTTCCCCCAATGTCAATCGTATAACTTCCTTATATTTGGAGCTTTTTTAATAGGCTTATTGTAAATATATATAATTGCTTGTACTTACATATCTTGTAACACAATTCTGGAATGCTAGCTACAGCACAGAAAGTTCCTATTTTAATGTAAACAGGTTAATTTTATTTAATATAAAAATTTACTCTACATAGAATCATGTGTAATTAATACAGAACTGTTTAGCTTAATAGAACTGCAAAAGCATTCAATTAGCATATTCAGATTCTTAAAAAGCTTCAGATACATACCCTTGGGTATTTTTTATTTGCTAGGTCTTTCTAAGATTATGGATGTTCATATGAGAATCGGATGTTTGCATAAGAATCAAAGGTATTAGTTCCCCATACAGTATTAAAAAGACTATTGGTTTTGTTTTATTACAGTTGTTAGTTTGAATATTATAATACAGGGACATGCTTTAGCTTTCTGGCTTTGTTTTACTGCTTTCCAAGAATCTGTTTAAAAAATGGGTTTCAAATTATCTCTATTGTCCTCATGCCAGCAGTTCTTCATGATGTATATACATATAAAGACAGAAACCAAAATATCTTGCCCTCATCAGGGATCAAAATATTACAATACAGAGTTGCAGGTTACGTACACTTCACAGTTCGTAGTTAGCCGCACTGTGGCTTTACTCATATCTAAACACTGTAAAAATTTTTTTGAAAGAAAGAAAGAAGTAGAAATAAAAGTGTTTTGTCGACTTCAGGGGGAAAAAGTCAAGAATAATTTTTTAAAATGAACTCTTTTGTTTGGAGATAAAAATGCTTGTATCAAAGACAGTATGAACTGTATGTTTGAAATTTTCCTAAGGCCTGAATATCTTATTTCTGCAAACATTTCAATACAGAAGTTTGACACTCCAAGTGGCTTATGACTACCCTGGCAAGAGATGTATGAAGTCATTTAAATAAGTGTAAGTATAATTTATAAAGCAATTGCACAGAGAAACAGGTTTCAGGTCTTATCAGACACCATACACAGATCTTAGTTATTTTTGTTATGTTTGATACCCACTGCCAACATTTCATCTGCAAATATCTCTCAAAGCTTCCAAAAAATGACATACAACACAACAGATGCATCAGCATATCTTTAGATAAATTTATTATACAACTAGAACTGTTATTTCACCCTTCATGATTGTATTGTCACTTACTCATCCAGTTTCTATAATGATTTAAAGAATTTATAGCACTAACTTTTATCAGAAAGCATGATTTTTAGGTTCCAAACTAATTAAATTATTCTCTTGCATTGCATCTGTCTATAGTTATATTTTTTCCCAATATCTCAAGCTATTCTTCCTCTTTTGATACTTATTATATAAAACTGCAGGATCAAAACATTATTTTTTTAAGTTCAACATCAGTTATACGTTTCAGAAAGCTGAGAAAAAGCCAAAACACATGCTATGTTTCTATTTAGAGTTTTGTTCTATAAACATCTCTTTCCCCCACAACAGAGAGAGGATTCAGAATTATGAAATTTCTGGGGGAAAAAAGAGCATTTTGTAAGTACACAAATACTTGCTTTGATCTCTGAAATCGAGATTATCTTAAAGTCTCTAGAATTAGTCAAAATAAATGGTAAATAATTTTACAAAAGAGTGAAAATGAAAGAGAAAACTCCAAACTTTATCACCATAGCTATGATTCACAGGAAATTAAGACCTGTACAACAGAAAGCTAAGACAAAACTGGGAGTCAACTGACAAATATTGCTTTCACAGCAAGGTCTATAAATAAATTCCTATCAAATAAATAAAATATTATAATTCCAACTTTCAATTCAGTTGAAAAGCTTTCCCAGCAGTATCTTCATAGAAGATGTCAGTAACAAGGCTGGAACTGTCAGTTTCAGGTTAGTCAAAGCAATGGTCAAAGTGATATAGTTCCTACGGTCAAAAGAGAACAAAATCTCTGTGCACTGCTCCCAGGCAAAGATATCTAAATTAACTTGAAATTCTCCACATAAAGACATTGGAACTTCTAAGTACTGAAAGGGATATTTAGATCAGCTCTTTAGCATATCAGAGTATAAAAAGGAACCGAAGGCAGAAGTGGTCAAAGTGTGTCAAGAACAATTCAGTAAAAATGACACAGTTCAAAAAGTATCAAGAAAGTTGATGACAAAAGACAACAGCAAGAACATTTCAGCAGCACTCTCAATCCACAGAAAACCAACTAAGATACATTAACTTATTTGTTGTATGATAATGTCAAATATCACAACTATGACTGTTTTTCCTCAAACAAAGCCAAAAGTTTAGATAAAGGAGGCCACACCGAGCTAAGAGAAAGGAAGTAAATAAACCAGAATCAAAATTAGCTCTGCAAAAATGTCAGAAATAAAGCAAAAAAAACCTGAAACTCCAAAACTGTAATGAAGCAGAGAGAAGATTAAAAAATTGTTGTGGATAATATCATAACATTTAACAGATGAAGCAGCTGTTAAAAGGCATGATAAAAGTTTTTACGGGTTCAGTAAGTTCGAAGTAAGCTGTTAAGTTTCCACCACCCAGACAGTCCGCCCAAGAGAAACAGGTTAAGAAGTTAGCAAAAGAGAAAACATGCCAAATCAGAGAACATTTTCAAGACCAGATAAACAGATAAACACCAGAAAAAGAAATTGTCTCTGACAAATTTGTCTCACATAATTAGGCTCTGTAATATATTATAGCACAATCAAAGGTATGAAAGAAGCAGTTAAATGATCAGTTTTTAAAAGCTATGGGAAAGAACAAGTTAATAGAAAGACACTGAAAATTCACAATACTTGAAGTTACAAAACTCTAAGATTTGAATCAGGAAAGCCTCCAAAACAATGATCAAGTAACATATTTTGAGTATTAAAATAATGGAATTGTATGCAATTGCAGGACAGCATGAAATATACTTCTTTAGAAATAAAGTGTTTTGAGGCATCATTTTAGATAGAACTAAGAAATTGTTAGGGAGAAGCTTATGGCAGTCTATCATTAGGACTCGATCATATATTAAGCAGGTATTACGAGAAAAGTAGGCAGGCAAGTACAGTTACAAGCAGATAGGAGCAAAAATTACTTATGATAAACAATGTATTTCAACACATTTCTCCACTTCTGTCTCAACTCAGAACCATTTATAATACATATCTTCAAGTTGAAATTTATTTCCATTATGATATGGGGATGGAGGAGTTGAATAATCAAAAAGCTCCAGACAAATCTCAGGACGTTTATGAATGAAAATACCATAAGCACATTTAGTGTTAAAAGATAATTACTAGCATTCATGGGAGAAATCAACTTTCCTTCCTCAAAGATATGAAGAAAAGGAGGAGGCAAGACATCAAAGGTGTCAGCAGGGAGGTTAGGAACCCAGAGAGAATTCTATGCTGCAAGAGGAAAGCCACTGTGGAAACAGAGGAACAAAAGACCAAATATTGAAGGTTCAGTCAAGTGCCATTAACAAGGCATCCTCTTTTCCCTTCTTCCTCAACAAAAAAAAGTTCAAGTTCTTGTACTTGGACTCAGAAACAACCAATAGTAACAAGGCTATAACAAGCCTGTTTGTCTGTAGTCAACATCTCTTAAACTAGAAAGGATTCCAAGTTAAACTACAAAATTGGTATTCCACTATATATTTTATACTGTGAGATACATTTTAAATTAATGGTGATAACAAAGTTTGCTGCTTCTTGTTGAGACACTCCATAGCCTGAGATTAGTATACAAATGAAGTTATGCACAGTGTGCCAAACTTTACACAGAAAACTCAGTCCATGGATTGCAGAAAGCAGACATTTGAAATACTTGAGATTTCTGAGTACTTGCAAGTTGCTTACAGTTTCAACAGCACTTACAACACTTATTTCTCTGATCCACAGTACTACCAGGAAGCTCTACTTCATTTCACTTTGAAAATTTTCAAGACTATGCAATGTGCATCTATGAAAAATGAAGAAAATTTATATAAAGATCAGAATAGAACAATAACAGACAGTAAGCACTGGAATTTCACAGATTCCAACTAAAGATTTAAAAATTTGCGAAGGTACCTTTCTAATCTTGTTATAGGCATTTTTAAAAGGCAGTCAGTATTGTTAAGTGTTGTATGAAGAGCTTTTCACCATTTGACGAACATTGATTTGAAACTTTGGAAACCCAGACCCCAGCTTTTCCTCCTTTCTTAGAAGCTCCTCAAAATCAGAAAGGATTGTGACCTTTACCCCGTGCTGGGAGTGGGCTTCAAGTGCATCTGTGTATGTTAGTTTAATTGACCCACTTGAAAATCTTATTGGCCTCCAAAACATCATCACCTGTGTTACTTACACAAAGAGTGAATTTAATTGTTGCAAAGATCAGATGCCAAACACCAAGTCACATCTGTTCACTGAACAGATGGGAAAGGTTATGGTATTTGACTATTTCATTATTAGTGAGACAGGTCACATAAGAAGCCATAAATCATCTGTTTACAGGCACTCTATTTGGTGCAAAAGATGACTTTTTTTTGGTTTTACATCTTGAAAGTTTTCATCACTGACCAAGTCAGCCATCTTCATCCTGAAAATATCATTAGTGTGCAAATTATATCTCAAAGCAAACAGACATAACATATGATGCCCGATGCCATGTTTTTTTTACACACACATATAAATCACATATTTACTATTTTATCTTATATACCATGTAACTAGTATATATGATACCATATATGAGAGGAATAAAACATGTTCTTTTTTCCAGAGTGCAAGAGGATGTGGGTATGCTACAACACCCTGTCCATAAGAGTTGCATGCCTCCTTATTAAAGCTATCAAGTATTGTACAGAAAATACTTATTTTAATTTTTAGAGAAAACTCAGTAGGACTGATTTCTATTAAGCTTTGTAAAACTTCTGTATGAATTTAACAAAAAATAACTGAGGTTGCCAGTTAGTTATAGGCATAAGGTCTCTGGTACTTAGTGAGCTGCAGCAAAAGACAGATATACCAGGTGTAAGCAATGAAGCCAGACAGCCAGAAGATATAAATTTGGCAGGGGGAGAAATCTTCCTTGCACCAAGGACAGAGATCGGAAAAAAAACCCAAAAGTAATACCATCCTGTATTCTGAAACAGACTTCTATTCTGGGGGGCCCCTTTAACATGCTGATTACGTCCAATCCTACTCTAATCCCCATCTAGAAGGTAAAGTTAATTGCATTAGAAACTGACCATATGATTTGTATTTTCACTGCATGTGGCTTCATCACCCTATCACCCTCAAGCTGAACAATACTGTCTTTGCTCATCCTAACTTACACTCATGGGAAGGACAGTAGTCGCATAATATTGCGTTATATGTGGCTCACTCTCACAAAACCATACATATCCATTTATAATTTTACTATTGCCTAGGGCTAACTCTGGGAAAATGTATTTATGATTTTTTGTCCTATTGCTTTTTTTAAGCTTTTGAAAGAAAAAATAATAATGTTAGTATATCACAGAAAACACATACAAAGAAAAATTTAACAACATACATACTAGAACATAAGAAAAATAATGCACAGAGGCTGTTTTCCAAGTTTCAGCTATATAGTAACAGAAGACTGAACTACAGTAGGATCAGAAACAAAAAGGGAACTTAAAACAGAAAAGCTACAAGTCATGGATACTAAAGTTAGGAATATAAACCATTTCCTGTCATTAGCTAAGAGAGATGAGATAAATCACTTGAGCTCTATTGTTATACCAATGGTTTACACTTTGATATCTGATCTGTGTTTTCATTCCACTTTTTTGTATTTCCTCAGGTTTATTATCCTATTAGAAAAAAGTGACTGAAAAATACAAAAGTATTACTTCAACTCTGTAAAACCCAAAAGTCTTGAACCATAAATAACCTAAGCTTCCTAAACCAAAGACCATGTCCTCCACAGCATATCCAGAGATTTAATTCCATGAAAGACTGGGAGTAAGGAACTTTATGTAACATCAACTATTTTAAGTGAAAAATAGGAATGGGATACAGTGACAGGAATACTGACAGAAAATGGAAGTTTTGAAGTGTGCAAAACATTTCCTCTTCATAAGGAATTACAAACTTAAAAGGGCCTACTTTGAACACCCTGACCCCTACAAAATTCTGTGTCATAATAAAAACTACTAAGACCTCGATGTCATAATTGTTTAGCTTGATTTTCAAAAACAACATTAAGAAAATCCAAAATTAAGTTTCCACAAGTTTTGTTAAAACAGGTGGATGAGACATTGGATTTTCAACACATCTTCCCCTTCTCATCTTGTTAATTTATTTCT
The DNA here is from genome assembly GCF_965183815.1 of Platalea leucorodia. Classification (NCBI taxonomy): domain Eukaryota; kingdom Metazoa; phylum Chordata; class Aves; order Pelecaniformes; family Threskiornithidae; genus Platalea; species Platalea leucorodia. The sequence continues at coordinate 87,430,394 of NC_138823.1, read as the reverse complement.
AAGTCTGACATAAAATTCTTCATATTATCACCAAAATACTTCAGGAATCTAGTAGCAAAGAGAACAAAGGTGAACTCAAGACTAAAAAGCAACCATTTTTCCAGACAGCTTAAATATCCGAATCCTGCCAGAGCTCCAAACTTGATTTAGAAAGAAAAATCCACCTCATGCTTAGGACCACAATTTTGACTTCCGTAATCCTATGAGTTATATGACATTTATTACTTTTTTTTTTTTTTCTTTAGTGGCTGATGGATGAGAAACCACAAAAATCCCAAAACAGAAGGAAAGAAATGGCATTGCATGCATGCCTCCATAAGAGTCTTTCAGCATGCTCAGAAAGCTTTGCTACAGGACATCACCTTGGGCTCTAGTGATAGGACACAAACTATCATCCTCATAATAATTTGTCCTGATGTACAAGAGATCATTATAAAAGAAAGCAAAATATTTGGGAAATAAATCAAAAGATGAGCTTCACATGTCATACAATATAAAAGTTATAGAATATTTTCCCAAAATACTTTAATAGCTTAAGATTTCCCCAAGGAAATGCATCCATTTACCAACTTGTCTGTGTAAAATATTATCTTTTTTTAAGATAATATTATCTTTTTTCTAAGGTAATAGAAAAGAATCTAATATCTTATGTTGGAGTCAGCAGAAATCTATTATTTCTGTTAGGAAAGTGAAAAGCATCTCACTTTCTCTTTAAAGATATTCCACTAAAAGGAGTGAACTGGCATAGAACAAAAAGTTATTTACTGTTTCTCCTTTAGAGTATAAAAAATGCATCATCTTTTCATTGAACGTATTGGGATTGCTGACATCATGCCTCAGTTGGCTCACTGTCATACCTAGGATAAACAATATTTCTCAGTAAAAAGGTTTTGAATGTTCTGGTCAAATGTCAAAATCACTTAGCCTATAAACAGGAATAATTCTGAGTGAAAAATTCATAAAGCAATGATGGAGAAGTCTATTTTGGATATCTTATGAAACAACTGTATGTTTTTCTTGTTATCATCATGTTCTCTTAAATATATATCTCCTGTAACACAGAGAGTTGAATAGCTCCTTCACTGTCAGTGTAATTTGAATGAGTGTGTCACCTCAGAGAATGCCAAGTAGCGGCAAAATTTAGCTAAAGAGAAAATGGTTGTCTATGCCTCAGATAGTCTTCAGCAAAAGAGAACACCAAGATCTGTTCTCTGGGATATTGCTTTTTGTCATTTTACTAACATACAACATTTAATGCCAAAATCAAAGTGTTGAAAACATGCTGCAAAAATCAAATACCATTCTAAGAATATAAAAGGCTGCGTAATATATTTGGTTTTCTGACCCACAGAAGAGCAAGGCAAGAGCAACCAGAGATGATTAAAACATTGGAAGCAACTGAATGACAAGGGTTTTTTGAGCCTCCTACATATAACAAGATAGCTGCTTCTCCCAGCATCAGATGTACCGTGTCAAAACTGTATCTTTGATGCCAGCAGGTTCCTGCAAAGCAGCTTGGTTTTCTTTTTTTCCAACACTGAAGGAGAGAATCAGAAAAATTTAGCAATAACTAATCATTAATTAATCTAGCATCTACAAAGTGATTAAATGAGGTTTACTATAATATTTGAATCGATTCACACACACACACAACAGGCCTAAATACTCATTATATGCACAGTTAAAGGTACCTATTGAAATATGCTTGGTTAAAGGTACCAATAAAAAATTCTCTGCTGGGCTTAGTGAAATACTCACTTTAAATGACTGTCTCAAAGGGCGAAAGTCGAACCTTGAGGAGCAAGGAGCACCAGAGATCAGCTCATGCAAACTTAAGAGTTCACAGCTCCGAGAGGCGTCCCACTCAGAAGGAGTTCTGGTGCAGCCTGCTGCAGTCCAGGAGAGCTCAAAGGGTCTCACTTGGTACAGCTGTTTATAGAGTTACGAGATGATTGACTTTAGGCACCACTGTATTTCCATTCTACTTTCACAGCCTGTGTTGAAAATGACTAAAGTTCTCAAAAATTCCAGTGATGCTGGTACAGATCCTCCCAAGTTATAGCCTCGATAAGATAGGCCCCAAGGCTGCCAGGTGGTGACTAGTACAGATGAAAAATATGTTCCAAGGTTGTCAGGGCTGCCTCCCTGGGACAGACAGGGCTGCTCCCACCTCAGCCATGTAAGAGTTTCATACAGTCAAGGGACACTTAACCGCCACACTCGTTACACAAAGGCAGGAGTTACTGAGATTGTAAAGCAGCTTCGCTTCCCATGCTCTGCCAGGTGCACAAGAAGAAAGGGGGAGGGGGAATGCACCACCACACACACATATAAATCTATGATAGGCACAGGTTAATGACTCCTTTGTACTTAGCTTCAGTTCAACACTGCTGGTTTGGATAGATCCTTGAAATAACTATAATCTTGTTTTCAAGGTTGACTTGTGTATGTAAAGAGCTCTTGCATGTCCTTTGACATAGAGGTACCTATAGTTAAATAATTCATAGTGTTGTACATAAACTAATTTGATAAACTCAGGGGCCACAGAAATAATAGCTGATGTATTCTATTAATACCTACACTATTATACATGGTTTTGTAAAACATTTTCACCACCAGATACATTAATCTGTAACTGTATACTAAAGATCATGTTAAGGTGTTGTTGCAGGTGTAACAGTGCACTTCACTCATAAGAGAGAAGCAACAATATACTTGATTGATATAAAACAGTAAGTTAACAAAGTTCAACGGTAAATGCGTATTATTAGTAAGATTCAATGGCAAGGTACACCTGATTCTTTACTGCATAGAGAACAGGGTCAGACAAAACTGTCAGGGAGACCCTCGTGTTGAGTCCTGAGGTTCAGAAAGGATCCCCTTTCTAAACTCCTTCTCAGAGAGGAGTCTAGGTGTGGCTGGATCCAGTCCTAGTCCCAGACTTGGTCAATGGTTTATGTCTAAAGCGTTATATATGCGCAATCAACCCCTTATATCACTTAGCTAAGATTTCAAAGTTTAGCATGGTATTAGACACTTACTGAGGATCTGTTGTGGCAAGAAATCTCTCAACCTTGAGGAGTAACCTTAAGAGAGGTCCCTACTCAAAGTCAATCCTGAAGCGCAGCCCGCTGCCGTGCAGGAGAGCTCAACGGGCCCTGAGCTGTCCACTATTTATGGCGTAAGATGATTGACTTATAGTCATATTTGCATACCGGCAAGATGTCTGGGTCACTACACCAGGCAGCCCTTGGCTACTGTGTTGCCATCTGTCTCCAAAGTTCAGCATAAGCTGGATGCAGCCATCACAACCTGTGCTGGTGGTTATCGCTTAACGTGGCAGGGGGAGGACACCGCCACAGGTGTGTATGTCATTCTAAGCTGGAACATGTCAGTTGATAGCAGCTCAAAATTTATCAAAATGAGTGAAAATTCTCAATTTTATTTATTTGTATGCAGTCAAAATTCATTTGCAATACAGTAAGTGGTTAAATAGTGTTCATTTTGAAACACGTCTGTGTGACTTCAAAAATGATTACAGTGTAGTGTTACAGTCTCTTCCTCTAAGGTAACTGCCAACAGGAAGGTGTTATTTGAGAGTAGTAACTCTTGTCTAAGTTCACTTTCTGATTCATTTTTCTTGGGAAATAGTAAAACCAGATTAACAGGTCATACTTTAAAGCCAGTACTCCCTGTCCACCCCTCCATTGCTCCCATTTGGGAGATTTTTCACAAAATTGGTTCACTAACACAGGCCTTTTGCATAAACTATTGAAAAGTTTTAATGCAAAATTATTTATTATGCATTTTCAAAAAATACCAGAAATAAGACTGCTTATCTTTGCAGTAACATACATATAACATATGCTAGTATGAAATTAAAAGGAGTGCTCAGGAGTGTCTGCTCCAATATGACCCTCTGGGAAGGAACAGTAGCAAGGGAGGGAGGGGTATGTGACCTTTTCTGACTTCTCTAACAAAAGCACAGAAGACTGGCGACTGCATTGAGAAAACCCTGTAAGGAGACTTATTGTTTCTTCTTGATGTAGCACTGATAGAAGTGATGTAACAGATGATGAAAGCCTTGCACAGCATATTCAACTTGCAGCAAAAAATGACTGCTTGTATTCACACTGGCAAAGGACTAGTTTTTTCCACATTGTTTTTACCTACAAACATTCATGTCAACATATTTTGGGGCTAAAATATTTTTAGCAAGAGTTTGCCTTTGCTTTACTTCAAGCACTCTTAAAGTTCTGGCATGCTTTTCTTTCCTATTAATAACACAATAAGTGAAAGTGCATATATTGCAGAGCAAAATGTGGTTATTTCAAGCCTTATGTACAAGATCAATGAATCTGTGGCTATGCATATTTAAGCAACATGGTCAACAATAATGGACAGTAATAGGTCCCAAAACAATATAATCCAGGATGTTCTAATGGGCAGGAGGGGAGGGATGGAGGATTTATAAACTCCTGTCACTGGCAAAAAGGAAGACTAGTCCATTAATCTTACTGACTTTTAAAAGAAACAGGTTGAGCTAAAAGACACTACACTTTCCTCAGTTAGATGAGGAAAACTCGTTTTTCTGGCATCTCTCTGAACTGGTCAGGCTTCACTGCATTTCATGTTTACAAACTTATTTCCAATATGTTAAGAGATGATCTATTTCTGTTCACACTCTTAGTTAAGCACATGCTTAGCCAGGCTTCTCTGTACAGATGTCTAGTCTCCAGGAAAGCAATAGTTCATTAGTCTAACTCCTTCTAGCCAAGGCTGGGCAGGACATTTTGCCCCTTCTCACATCATGGTTTGTAGGTTTCCTTCTTCAGGATGGATAAGGACCTTTTACTGTTAACCATGTTGCAAGTACAGCCATGTTCAAAGCAGGTTAGTTACTGCAATTTGTTGAAGGGAATGCAGTAGAATTAAAAGCAATTTTTTCTGAGTTTGAACCCTTACATGTTCAACTCATTCAAGCTACCCAATGATTACAACCATCTTTACAGTCAACAGAATCCCATTCCACAATTAATTTACTCACTAGTATAGGGCGGGGGGGGGGGGGGAAGTGATTTGTTGTTTATATAAAACTCTAATGTATGAAGTCACATTTAATTTTCAGCTGAAGATTTCCAATAAAGTACATGTTTTCTTTAAGCATTTGCTTACACTACTGTTTCCTTTTGTAGTATCGGCTTCAAGGCCCATACCATGCAAGCAACTATTAAACAGAACAAAAAGAATAAAAATGAAAATTATGGTAATAAAAATTGTTGGCACGAAAATAACTCATCTTAACTCTAAAATTAGCTTGCCGTTGAAAACTGAATCTTGCTGGATCTAGGACTGAAATTAACCAAACCCAAAATCTTTGAAACATAATTTCTTATCACCTCAGGCTAGAAGTCCTGCTGAACAGAAGGCAAGAAAACTTTGCTCAACTGGAGATGGCTAAATTACTCAGAAATCTATTCAGAGAGAGAAAAATCACATTCCTCCACTTGAGGAGGGACATCTTCACAGTTCTAAATGAGTGTTACCACCTAGCTCAACATGGTCAGAGTTTAAGGAACAGGAACAAACACAGGCAAAAGACTTTGCACTGCACCATGAAGAGGATCATTAAATGAACTGTATCCAAGAATTAATCACTGACTTCTGTTTCCATTTCCATGCTGACTTGTGCGCTTAATTCAGTATGGGGTTGTAGCATGAACTCTTCATGTAGCAAGTGGGCACCTGAAGATGACCAAAATTAAAGCAGTCTTTTCATTACCTTCTTTTCATTATCTTTATGGGTGCAATCTAAAAGCATTTGGGACAGGAAGGGAAAAATAAATCTCTGCTTATAGTGCCAGCATTTCCAAGGGTTACATGCTGATTTATTTTGTACAAGCTTCTGCCTAGAGAAAATATTAAAAGCTTATCCTTCTCAAGTGCACAATGCCATGGAACTTTCAGGAAGATCTGCCCCTCTTTTGCACTTTTTTTTCAGAATGAGAAAACAATTTGATCCTCATTTTAGTAGTATTTCATAGCACTGTAAAGCTCTGTCAGTCAGTTATAATGGAAACTATCAGGATGCCAAATGGAGGATTATCTTGTCTTGATTATGATCTCTGAAAGCAGCACGGGTGAAGGAAACCTTAAAAACCAAATACCCTGCTTTATTTCAAAGACCCCAGTATCATTTAAAAAGGAAAATAAAACAAAACAAAAAGCTTTTGAAAGATAATTTTACAACTAGGTCATAACTGACCTAAGTTCTCTGCAAAAAAAAGGTAAATTTTATGTTATATAACACAACATTCTACAAGCTTTATATGAACAACCGAATTATTTACAAAAGCAAGAGAGGAAACGAAGCCTGTATTTTTCAAGCTAATGCATTTTGTTTATTGTAATCTGAAAGCATCTGGAGGGAGCACTTTTGCATTATAGGAAATTTATTCTAGATTTGTTGGGACTGCAAAAAGCTTTATGCTGTTTATAAATATTTAGCACTTGACAATGATTACTGGCCTTTATCTAATGTACTGTGAGGTCACAAGATTCCAAAGTGCATGTTATAGTGCTGGAATACAGGTGGTTGGAGAATTAAAAGCAATGCAGTGCTTGTATTTTTGTTCCAGTCATCCCAAAAATATAAACACACAGCTGTGGTGCAGTATTGCAGTCTTATTCTCACTTTCTTCAAAATGAAAAAAGAACTAAAATATTCCAGTGAATAAAACAAGCAAAAGATCATGATTAGTACCTTCTATAACAAAATCCTTTTTATTCTGTGCTGCATCTTTTTTTTGTCAACCTTTCAAAGCACGAACAACCTCGTATACTTTGATACAGCACTTAGCAGTAAGACTTGGTCTGAAATGAGGTTTTCATGTAACATTCTAGTATAAATAACCAGTGTTATGCTTCAAGAGTTTTCTGAAATTGCAACTAGCTGGAAATTATAAAAACCAAGAAGGAGCTGTGTAAACTTGCTGAGATTCTTGCAAGATGAAAATATCCCTGCGAAAGAATTTAGGGCAATTACATTTGAATGAAACAGAAAAGCCTGCACTTGTTAATATTTTTGACTGATTTTATATAAATCCTTATGCTAAGATACAGAAATCTTTTTAATTATAAATTCCTGTAGATCAGAGTTTGCAAACCCACTAGTAACGTTTAGGCTAATGTACATTCTATATAACTACAGAAGTGTAACAATTCTGTGTAAGAATACTAAAGCATGTAATACAAGGATACAAGGAAATTAAAGAAAAGATAGAACTTGACTTTAGTTGCCTGAGCTGTCCATTACTTTGGCAAGCTAGAGCATCCTGATATAAAACAATGCTAAATTTGCACAGTTAAGAACTGTGAGAAACAATCTATAAAAACATCACGTTAGTGGAAAGGATTCTTGAACATTATACTGAAGGAGGTAAAAAAATGTGGAAGTCTCTACTATTAAAGAAAGTGTCTTTTAGTCAAATCAATATTTGCAGACCAGAATAGATTTTAAGCATTTGCTTCACCTACTGCCTATGGTCATAAATGAAGTAGAGGTATTCACTTTAAAAAATCCCGTGTATGGTAACTAAACATCAAATAGTATACTCTGGGAAAAAGGCCAAAAAACATTTTACTTCCCACACAGACAATTCTGGCATCTGAATTCTGAGGCAAATACAGCAAGATTATGCAATTCCTGTATAATAAATGAGATATTTCTCCTAGTGTCTATGCACAGAAATGTGGGGGCACTGAAGAACAACTCAAGAAACAAAAGATGAGAAGCAACAGGCAGTTTAGAAATCCATATCAGTCTAGGATTGAATAGCTCTCCTAATACCCTGTGATATTGATCACATGAAAAACAATGCATTATGTCAGGAAAAGTCATCTCAGAGTAAGCATGCCAGATATTTTGAAAAGATAGAAAAGTATATTTCAAATGTTTTTGAGTGTAGTCTGCAAACCACATGAAAAATTGTAGTGTATTTTCATTACACAGAAGGTGCAAAAAAAGAAAAATAATATTACTAAAGCCTACAGAGCAAATTTAGGACACGGAGCACATTTACAGAAAATCCCAATTTAAAGTTATGATTAACGTAAAATTAATCAGAAAATCAATTTCCCACCTAGCAATAGGTATCACAGTTTTGAGAAGCTGTCCTCTATGTCTCATACCTAATGAAGAACTTTAACCTTGACCTGAATTTCAACACTGTAAGTAACTCCTTAGCCAAGAAGCTGCATCAGCCATACATAAAATCATCAGGCAGTCATCACAGTGACAGCGGACTTTCTTGTACCATGAAATTCATATGACTGTATTCAGATGCACACACACTCACTTATACACATATATGACTGGTAGTTACGCGAATTATACATAGATATACATGTATATACATCTCCATATATATGGCTTCCATCAGGCCGCTTCCCTGGTGGCAGTGGGGAAAGGCTCCAGCAGGGCCTCCAGCCCCGGCAGCTGCTCCTGGCTGAGTCTCTGCTGCAGGGCCCAGCCTGAGCAGTGGCTGCCACCATGTCGTAGCCTTCCTGGGCCTGCACCTCCTACCCACTGATATGCACCTGGCTCTGTCCCCATCCCCAGGGAGGTGACCAATGACCAAGGGCTGGGGCTGCCCCAGTGCGCCCAGGCTGCGCTGTTTCTGGCTGGGGCAGCGGGACAGGCCTTGGCTGCTGGGCCCTGCCCTGACTCACTGGGGAGCCCCCAGCTGTTCCTGGAGAAGTTAAAAATTCAACATACCCATTTAATAGATATGACTAGAAATAGCCAGCTTCCTGAATGTAATTTCCCCCCATTCACACTATCAGTTTTATGGGTCACCACACCTCCTCAACAAATAGCTCAAAATAAACATAATTGTGGATGACACCAGGGCAATGGCAAAATCAGTGCTTGGAATCTGAGCCCCTGGGACCACAAGCCTTTCTGTACTCTGCAATTGTCAAAGGACCACAATGATGCTCTTTTTTTGCCATAGCACCCACCAAGTCTCAAATCAAGCTGAAATACTCCCATTTAAACAAGGACATGGTATATCTAAACAAGTTTTATTACTGTCAACTGCAATGTGTGGGACTGGAGGTTAAACAAATATCATGCCTATCCTTTCCAAAGAAAGAAGAATATTCTAACACTCAGTGGATATCAAATTGAGGCAGGAGAGTACAAAAGGAAGTGGTAAGGGGAACAAAAGCCTTGATTTTGAGGGGTATGAATGACATAGTTTGGGGATAGGTCCCATGCTCCTAATTCCAAGTTTTAAAGAATAACTGTCATGAGTAAAATAGTTGTCAACATACAAAGTTCCAATTCACCAGCATTGTGTAAAAGAGAATATATGGAATAAGGCTTCCTCTTTTTACTCTTCTGCATATGTACAGTTTACTTTTTGTGTAACTGTTCTCATGTTTAGTAATTGAACATGTCTTCTTTAGACAAGCTGTGAATGAACAATGGGAAAAGCCTTTGTATTGTCTATGATTAATTTAGCTACCCACACAATGAAGGCATTTTTTCCTTCACTTACACTGAAGTAATTGATTTATACCAGTAGAATAAGCAGGAAGACATGGCTTTATTTCATCTAAATCCACTTTTAAAGTCCTTCAAGATAATTTTCGTCTGCTACCTGATTTACTTCATCAGAAAGTACCTCCAGAACCAATCAAACACTCTCCATCAAATTATGTGTACAGTAAGTCTGCAGTCAGCAGAATTTTTACTATTTCTTTAAACTGCTGTAAAATAGTGCACTAAGAAGGCCACAACAAGAATTAGGGACCTCAGCTTAGGGTTTTCAGTTACAAAACTCCAAGATCAGATTCTAAAGAAACATCTAATAGAGAAGTAAGATTTCATAAAACTTCTTGAAAGTGACTCAGCCTTTGGTGACACCTTCATATACCTCATGGTGTAGTAAAGACAGCCTCATGCTTTAGAGACACACTGCAACACATACCAGCTATAACGTTGATGGTGTAACAGGACTATCTTCAGAAAATCATGCTGTAGATTAGAATGTATTCACCCATATGAAAAAAAAAAAAAAAGCTTAGCTCAGTCTGTATTACATTTCCCTCTCCATCCTAATTAATTCATGATAGTAAGTGGAAGAATTTGGGCTTATTTAAATTTCCATTTTTCTCTTACAGTTCTCCTTCAAGAAACCTGTCAAACATTTCTGGTCATAATTCAAGAAGCTGTACAAAAAGAAAAAAACACATTTTATGCATGATTTTATGCATAGCCAAAAGTTTGAGAAGGATGGCAGTTATATTATGAACAATACTTTGCTTTGGTTAAAAAGCCCATATGTTAAATGCCACATCTTAAAATATATGTCTAATAGACAGCACACTAAGACGTTATTACACTATAATTAAACCAGTGCATATTGAGATTTTTATTCTCACTCCAGTCATTTATTAGCATGTTTTGTTATCCAGTAAAATCTCCACTATGTTTAAAACTGAAGAGTCATTTCCTAGTTTCAGAGTCATAACAATGTGTTAGCAATGACTTTTTCAGTCTCTCCTAACTTCTTCAGGTCTTCTGATTTAATGGTTACTCAAAGACTCATACTGCAGCCTTGTACATGAAATTTTAATTAACAGAATGATGGAAGACTGGCCTTATATTACTGTGAGTATGGTACATATGGTATAGTGAGTGCTGTGATTTACCCATTTGTCAGAACAAAATTAACCCCTTGTAATGAAATCTGCTTTTTAATGTAATCTTGATGAGGTCAATTGATTTCATACCAAAAAAAAGAAAATATAAAATTAAAAAAACCCTAGTCAATAAATGGATTTAGGGCCCCATAACTCATATGTTACAAAATGAACAAAGCCCCTCTACACCAAAATTATGTTTCCATCGTGGGGAACTACTGGAGGCGCAATACCGAGAGAGAACTGTGAAGAAGAGAAAGCCTCAAAGCCTCTCAGATTAAAGTTTACAGTAAAAAGTATGTCTCCATCTTTCATTTCTTCCAAATGACCAAAAGAAAGTCAACCACCTTTAAAAAGCTGCTCCGAGACAGAGTCCCCATTTTTTCTTTTTAGAAAAAAATGCAAGATATTTCCTGGAAGACTTATCTGATTCATGGGCATATGGGCACTTTCAAGAGAGCTAGATGGTTGTCCAACAACATATTTTCAAAAAATTTTGGGCTGATTTCCCGGTCAAGTAAATTTTTGTCTGGAACTACTTGTTTTCCACCTTAGTCTAGAATTTCTGGTGAAACAAAGGAGAGGCTTGATGGCTGTCTCACCTAATCACTGCCAGCCTTTAAATGTGGCTATTTTCCCTCTGAAAACAGGATTTTTTCATATCTAGAACATATGGCCATCTACCAATATTTTAAAACAATAATAGCACATAGCATAACATTTCAGTAGTTTAAGGAATTTGTGGATGAGCGCCCCTGGGAAACTGCCTGTTATTATAATAATAATTAATTAATAATTAATAATTAATAATAATTAGGACTGTAATTATTAATTTTTGTTTGCTGTCCTAAACCATTTTAAAATTAGGAGAATATAGATTATTGAGCAAATCAGGTAAAATAACAGATTTTACTGCATCAGCCTTCAAAGGTCAATTTTTAAAATTAAATAATCTAAATAAGTTTAGTGACTAAGCTATTTTGGGAGTATTGCCTGAAAAAAACCCTGGTCATGTTAACATGTTCGTTTCCCCCAAACCAACCCCAAAAGTAACATTTTTATGCCTTACAAGTGCATATTAGTAAAGACACCAAGAGAAAAATAACTTTACATCTGTCTATACTTTTGTATATCACAGGTTTTAGCTGTCCACGTAAGAGGAATGCAAGTTGCAGGTCAAATCACAGCGTATTGTTCCCATGAAGTAGTTCTTTAAATGTCAAATTATATACACACATATTTAACATCCAAACATGAACCAGGGGAAAAGTTGCACTTGCAAACAGAAGATGCATTCATGGAGAACTAAAATCAAATTGTTTATGATCTAAAAGAATACTTGTGTACACAGGAAGCAATGGTTTTGCCACTTGTGTCTTGGTCATATACTTTTGGCAGAATACTATTTCACATAATGATCTTGAAACATTCCTCTATCTTCACTAAATTATAAAATTGTTGTGATTATGATTACCTGACAAAATTAAACTGAAATGTCTCTTCACAAGATATCTTACACAACTACACATGCACACACACACACACACATGCATATACACACACACAAGTCTGACTGACTGCAGCTGTAAGGTATCCAAACTGGGCCAGATTTTCCTTGCCTTTGTCACTGAAGTTTACTAATCTGACAGCTATTGACCAATTCCTTACCTCTAGAGATATTCAGTCAATGCTGCATGACACCAAGAATGGCCAGATCTGTAACAAAGTTTAACAGTTAGAAGGCTATGTTGGTCAGAAACAGAGGTCCACTATTTCTACATAAATGTGACTTGTTCTTAATCACTATTGTAGTGAAGTTACATCAGCAATGAAAGAAGCAGATGTGAGGCATGTGGGCAGGAATGATGTACATGAAAAGAGAAATGTAGCAGAGAACACTGAACTGCTTTTAAAGTTTAAAGTTTTAAAGGAGCATAATAAAGAAGTCAGAATGTAATATAAACCTTGCTGTCTCAATACAGAGGATTTTTTTGGAGTTGTTTCCCCCCCCCAATTAGAATATTTGTTTGAAGTAAGAAGTTTACGGTTTCTTTCTGACCAGGCAAAGGGTTTCTTTTCTAGTCTAATGCCTCTGAATGTAGTTTTCCACTTGACAAAGTATGGCTGCTCCGGAAAAAAACACTCCTGTCCAAAAGTCTGCTGGCTTTACAGCTGCTCTGAAGGCTGTTCCAAACTCTTTTGGACATGTTGAAGGAATCTCAATGAGAAATATGGCAATACCAAAGTATTGAAGCTGCAGTCTTCCTTAAAATAACTGAATGGTCCTATCACAGTAAGCAGTAATGGAGTGAATACCAGTATGTCTGAAACAAAAGCTAGAAACAGATAACAGCTTGTAAATATTTGACAACTGGACTTTCACACTTTTATTTGCAAAACTTTTGAACAAAAATGGGAACAGAACTACTCATTAACAATCACAAAAAGTGAAGTTTCAGACAATTCCTACCTTTGTTTTTGTAAAGAAATAAAATTTTGTGTGACAGCACCATATTAAATGATTGATTAAAGGCAATCATTTACATTCCTTTTATATTTTCCCCTTGCTTACCAGACTTTGATCAAAAATGTTACTTTTCATCTTGATAAGTTGGAATGCTTTTATATACTCACACTCTCAAAAAGAAAATGCATATGCATACACACATTGAAAAATCAACAAAGATAACGGGGGAAAGATGGGTGCCATTTGACCTGGGAAAATTCCTGCTGTTTTCATTTCTTTTCCTCTACTTTCATTTCTTCCCCCTACACACCAGGCAATGGGTACTAAACTTTAGAAACGTGACATCCTTAGAAGATTTTATCAGAAAGATGTTCCTGAAGTCCTGCCCTTTTTAAATGTCAGATTACTCAACAAAGTCCATGGACTTTGGCCTTACATTTTTAACAGCATGCATAGAATTTCTTCTGTGAGACTTCCACTTAGACTATAGGTATCCCTCAAGTGGTATGGAGTGCAAATTACTTGAGTTCCTAGGAAGAACATGCTGCAACTCACCTTTCAGTTAGTCTTCTGTTAAGGTCTCAAAAGAGAAGGTCTCTCAAGAGAGAAAGCAAATACATTGCTTAGGAGGAAATGTTTCACTTTGCAAAATTGGCACATCCTCTGCTGTGCCATCACCATAACACTGCATGACCCTTTCAAGTGAGTAACACAGACATGTTTCTTAAAAGCTTTTAAGATTGACCTTTACAACTTCTGATCATTTTAACAGTCAGACATACTACGTTTCCAAATGTAACAGAAGTATCTGTAGCTCTATGAAAATAAGGCTCCAATTCCTAGGAAGTTCTTTAGGATTTGTACCAATCAAAGAATATAATTTTCATTTAAAACATGTTTTTAATGGTATTTGCCTAGAGCATTGCTCTCCTGACAAGTCTACAAATGAGAGCATCACATTACTTTCTCCAGCCCATCCTCTCCCTTTCATAGAAGGAAAACCTTTTGGGATGATTACTTTCCTGCAGGATAATTCTCAGATATTCTAAGCCTGCTGGGTTAACAGCAAATAATTACATGCAGGTTCCCAAGAAACCCACTATATTTTTCCTAGCAATACATTTCAGCCTAATGATTAAAATGAGGGGAAGAAACTATGTCCTGTAAACTCCTACAAACTGATATATTACAAAAAAGCAGATATGCTAGATTTACAGGTTTGGATGCCTATGTATAAATCCATATAATTGTCAAATGCAAGAGGAACATAAATGACCAGATATGTCAAGTCAGTCCTGAAGATTCCACTTTTTAAAGGCAATTCTTCTCTATCTATCTTATGCGGCTAAGAGAAAGAAGAGAAATTCATCAAAAAATCCCAAACCAAATATTACTGTGATTAAGACTTTACATGGAGATATATGAAAAGATAAATAAAATTGGGACACATATAGTTATAAACTAGTATATTCACTTCTAATTCCAGTTTAATATAAAATGCCTTATCCATTGAAAAATAGTTTGGTTTTTAGCCCATTAATTAAGCTCAAAACACAACAAAAACTAATCACTTCTGAAAAGAAAAATTGGTAAATTTTCCTTAGTGTCAGAGACTCCATACTAGTTCCACAGTATCTCCTAAGTAGTCTATAATATTCAACAGCATGCAACAGAATTATCAGTTCTTCAACACTATTTCTGGTTGAAAATACTTTTTGGCACGTTTACATCCATTTCACATCACATCATATTCTCTGTTGCTTTACAGCTCATGCAGTCATTGCAGAACTAAGTCAGCATTCAGTCACTGTACCTTACTTTTACTTTATACAGATAAAGGACCTCAGAAGATATAAGGTCATGAAGGACCAGACCAGTTGGGCCCAATAATGTATTGTTCTATAATACTTTTCCACGGTTCTGGAAATATAAAGTATGTTGAAACTAGGCAAGATAATATGGAGGAATATCCAAAGTATAAAAGGATTATCCTCAACAGAATTACAGCTACATCTTTGCCCCTGTTTTTTCAATCTTACCTCCATGGGAACAGGGGTAAAGGCAAACATGGCCAGAGAACTATCAAAGTCTTACTTTTCCTACTTATTTCAGAGCAGATACATCCCGATTATAAATAAAAATTTATGTGACTTTTACCTTGTTTAAGTTACCACCAGATGATCATAAGAACTTGAAGGAGCCAAAATATTTCTGGGTAATAATAAAAGTACAATTTATATGCAAGACTGCTGGTTTCAATAGCAGCAGAGAATCAGTATGGAACTGGAAGTCATTGTGATGCACTAGTTTACATCAGCTATAGTAAAAAAAAAGATAAAGTAAATCTGAATTGGGTGGAAGATACCAATATAAAAAGTGTATTCCAAGTCATTTCTGTTACAGAACATTGACCTTTAAAAAGGCTATCATTTCAAATACTCAATATTCTCATTCACTACAGCTGTTTGCGATTATTTTCACTGTGCATAATAAGGAGTACTAATGATGAACATCAGAATGTATTTGTGTGATATGGAGGAAGGCAGATAAGTAGAC
Source organism: Platalea leucorodia (assembly GCF_965183815.1). NCBI lineage: Eukaryota > Metazoa > Chordata > Aves > Pelecaniformes > Threskiornithidae > Platalea > Platalea leucorodia. Next base: position 87,414,661 of record NC_138823.1, on the reverse strand, counting down.
TTACTTGATAAGTTTAATAAATAAAGTTAGAACATTTTAAATATGATACAACAGTCTATTTCAAGAATACATGCACATGCAGCAGTTCCAACAGTATGTATCTTTAAATTATAGTTAAAAAATACATTTGGTTAGAATGGACAGAGGAGCAAAAACTGAATTAAATACAGCAAAGCATGAAGTAAGCATAAAATAAACCTCTGGGATTTTACTCAACACCAAGGAGAACAACGAGGATGAGAAGTTAGTGTCATGAGACAACAGCATCATGAACTACATCCCATGATGATATAGAATCATAGAATCATAGAATCGTTTAGGTTGGAAAAGACCTTTAAGATCATCGAGTCCAACCATTAACCTAGCACTACCAAGTCCACCACTAAACCATGTCCCTAAGAACCACGTCTACCCTTCTTTTAAACACCTCCAGGGATGGGGACTCAACCACTTCCCTGGGCAGCCTGTTCCAATGCCTGACTACCCTTTCAGTGAAGAAGTTTTTCCTAATATCCCACCTAAATCTCCCCTGGCTCAGCTTGAGGACATTTCCTCTTGTATGATATGATATGACATGATAATAATATATAGCAGGCGCAATTCAAAAGGCAAACAATCTGAGAATAAGGCAAAAGTCATTCCTAACAAGATACTTTCAGCTGCATTAAAGTGTGGAAAATAAGTCAGGAACACAATTATGTACATAAATGTGAAGATTTTCTGTTAAACAGATGAAGACATCTCTGTCAAATTCTGTGTGAGCTGACAGTTTGTCCTTTAGGCCAGATAGACCCACATACCTCACACACAGATCTATTTAATACAGCTTTGAATTTTGTTTACAGTGTTATTTAATAAAGCTTTGAATTTGGTTTACATTGTTGATCATCTTTTCTGAATAAACAATACCAGAGTGTAAAATATACATTTTTTTCTCTTTGTGGGCTTACAAATTTAAAATAAAAACTGTACCCTTTTTAATGTCCATACAGTACCTACGAGTACGTTCTGTAACCCCTAACAATTTCTCTTGTCTGGGGTTTTTTTTTTCAGTCTTACTCAAGTGGCAACAAAATCTTTAATATCCAAAGAAGAACTATATTGGCAGGCTGCAAAACTGAGCAGTAATGCAGATTCACTTTATTACAATCCATTCCTCAAAGTTCATTAAAAAAAAAAAACAAAACAAAAACGCCAGGAACTGAGGTTCTACTCTTTCTGATGTTAGAGAATGTAATATATACTTTCAGCAAAACTTCATAACATATCAACAGATGAATTAGAAACTTATAAATCAGACTAAAGCCTCTTCTGAGCTATACTTAAGTCAGTTCAAGTTTCTTGTTGGTGCTAATGCTGAGCCTATAAAGGATCGGGGGTGACCTCCACTTGGATAATTTGGGAAAATTTGAATGCTCACATGTGGCTATCAAAGCATTTAAGTTAGTGGGTTTTTTTCTTTCCTCCCTTTTTCTCCTCCAGTATGAACTTCAGAAAAATAGGGGATGATGCAAGAGGTGTAAGAAAACTCCCAAACCCATAAACTATCAGATCTAAGGAATCGAGATGTAGCGATTCATTTTTCAGTGTATCAGTGTAGTTATGGTGAAAAAATACATGACATTGAGTTTGCATGGCAAGGCGTGGGCCGATGAGGGGCGGCCCCGCGCCGGCCCCAGCCGGTTCCCGCCGGCTCCAGCGGCCCCAGCGCCGGGCCCAGCGGAGCCCCTCAGCCCCGGGCGGGCGCCTCGGGGAAAGCCTGGGTGAGGACGGGCAAACGCTGCCCGGCAGCCGGGGCTGAGGGCGGCAGGGTGAGAAACGGCCCTGCGAGCCCCGAGGGGGGAGCGGGAGGAGGGGAGGGGGGGCTCCGGGCGCCCCGGCAGAGATTCCCCTGCGGCCCCGGGAGAGGCCCCGCTGGGGCAGGTGTTTCCCTGCGGCCCCTGGGAAGGCCCCGGGCTGGGGCAGGGGAGAGCGTGGGGAGGGAGGAGCGGCAGGGGGGAGCTGCGGTGGGCTGGCCGCAGCCCCCCGTTCCCCTGAATCGCTCGGGGGAGGAGGAGGTAGATGAGTCAGGAATGAAGGAATGACGTTGAATCTGGGAAGAATTGGGGGGGGGGGGGGGGGGGGGGGCAGGGAAGGTTGTTTTTAGGCTTGTCTTTGGATCTCACCATCCTAGTCTATTTTTAATCTGCAACAAATTAATTCCCCAACTGGAGTCTGTTTTGCCAGTGATGGTAAGTGGTGACAGATTTCCCTATCTTTATATCGACCCACGAGCTTCTTCATCTTTTTTATCCCCCCGTCCTGCTGAGGAGAGGTAACGAGAGAGCAGCTGAGTGGGTACCTGGCAGTCAGCCAAGGTTAACCCACCACATATTAATATAAGCTTCTTATATTATTAATATAAAACATTTTTAAAGATCCATATTATAATAAATCTGGTTTATTGCTCTATTTCCTTCTACTTGCTCTATTTGTCCACATGAAAAGAAAAGCATCAGTTTTTTTTTTTCCAAAGGTGCTTTGTAATTAAACATTGCATAACTTCAAGTGCTAATAAAGTAATAAAACCCCATATTTAATTACTATAAGATTACTGTAAAATTATATAGCATTATTGAATCAGTTAAGAGTATAGAAATATGAGATACCAATTTTTCAGTTCTCTAAAAAGAAAAAAATGTTGAAATTCTGCTCTATCAACTGTTTCTTTTACAATCTCTTTGTGATAAAATTAATTCATCTGTAGAAGATTTCAGTTGAAAAAAAGTCAAGGGCATTACAGGAAAGACATGGAAAAAACCCACACACTGATGGAGCCTGGTACCAGCAAAGATGATTGACCAATATCTATTCTCTAATTAGTAACTGCTTTTTGACAGAAAATTTTTAATTTTAAATGTTGTCAGTCTTCCTTTCTAGAGTCTATCCAGTTCCTTCTCCTAGTTTAATCTTCACTTTAAAACACTGCTAATATAATCACATTTTCTCACTCATGTAAAATAAATACTTCGAGTTCTCTAGAGATCTTTATGTTACCAGACCATAAGGAATGCTGCATAAGGAATTTTTATTGTCTATTCTACATCTTTTATTCAAGAATTTAAATGTGAATTTGCACTTAGGGTATTAGAAATATGTTAGCTTAGTCTACGTGTAATATCTTTGCTCAGTATTTTATTGTTTGGCAGGCTAAACAAGTTTGAATTACTCTTTAATATTCTTCATTAAAGCAGAAAGTACTTAAAATATGTATAAATTATGTTAACAATATAAGTTAAAAGCAACATTCCACAAAAATACATAAAATTATTTTTTCTTTATGTCAATGCAAGTATTCATGTGTATCACTACATTTTTCTACACGTGTAAGGGTTGCATGTGTTCCCAAGTTTAGATTTCTCATTGTTAAATTGGGACTTAAAATAACTACACAGAAAGCAAATGTAACATTTGAGAGACCACTTTATTCCTCGCTATATGACAACACAAACTGAAAAGAGGTCAAAGATGTAATATTTAAATCTAGATTTAGAAATAAATCCAGTTCACTAAAAGTATTGGCAAGTTGCAGTGTGTCTCATAAGAAAGGCACATTATTACCTTTGAGAGCTTGAATCTCAACTGAAATTTTACCATGTAAATGTAAACTTCTGTAGCTTCAATATGACATTACATTTCAGGACTTCTTCCTATCACAATATTTTAGTGTGTAAGCTGTTAAAAAACAGTTGTTGTTTTAAAGAAAGAGCATTTTCCAGTAGGAAATGAGGCAGCAGACTGGAATTAAGTTTTGAAACTTTAGCTTGACATCTAAAATATACAACATACTATAAAAAGGATGGAGAAGGCAACTTTTGACTTAGGACAAAATGAGACAGAGTCCTTAGCTGTTTCCATCTGGTTCATTCTAATCACTATTAGAAATTAGAATTCTTTGTAGTTGTTAGAGTGTATAAACACACTCTTGCTAGAGGCATTAAGAAGCACAAACCAGCTTTTGTTCATTATATTACCAAAGGACTGGAAATGAATGACAGCTTTTGCAATCCTGATTTTTCTGTGATGGAGGGGAAAGAATAGGTGAAAATGAAGCATTTGTCACATTGTAAACTTAATAATGGTGGCCCCAGCAGATGAATGGAAAGAGCAAAGCTTCTGCAAGGTGTTACATTCAGATGAAGGCAGATTGCAATTAAAAGCAAAACATACCAGTGCATTTATAAAACAGGTATTAGAATGCCTGAAACTATAAGGAATAATAGGGTCAAGCTATCATATTTTTGACTCCTATGTGACTTGCCTGATTTACAACATTCACCCTTCATTACCATACAAAACAAAACTCTACAGTAACACGTTTTTAAAGTGTACTAGCTGATTTTCAAATTTTTATTAATGTTTTCTGTCTAAACCTTTCTAAAAGACATATTGCCCAATAATTTTCAAAACTCTGAAATTTAATAAAATAAATAGTGTCGTGAAATATGAAATAAAACATCAGGGCAGCAAAGGTGATTGAGGGGTTGGAGCATGTTATATGGTCTATAATAAGTAATAATACAGTTAAAATTGTTATACACACACTTTCTACCCCTTTTCTTGGTGTTATGCTTGTGCTTTCCCTGCTCACCTGGGTCCAGAGGTGAGTGGTTTGAATTCGTTGGGGACAGGTGTGTGAGGGGTTTTGTGACAAATTTTCAGGCTCTGTACTTCTTCATACATAATGCTGATGGTTGTTTCTTCTTCCACACTACTAACATTGATAGTTTCTTCTTCCACACTTCCTGCCCTGCTACTTCCTCCTAGGATACTGGACTTCACCATCTCATGGTCACTGTAGCCAAGGCTTTCACATCTCTGACCAACTGGTTTATAAGTATCAGGTCCAGCAAAGCACCTTTCCTTGGTTCCTCAGTTAACTGCGCCGGGAAGTTGTCATCAATGCACACAAGAAATCTCCTAGGTTGCTTGAGTCCTGTGGTATTGTCCTTCCAGCAGATAACAGGGTGGTTAAAGCTTCCCTTGAGGATAAGGACCTGTGAACGTGAGGCTTCTTTTCAGTTGTTTGAAGAAGGCCTAATCTACTTCCTGATCAGGAGGTCTGTAGCAGATACCCACTACAACAATACCCGTATTGATCTGCTCACTAATATTAATCCATAAACTCTTGACTTGCTTTTGACCTGTGCCAAGGCAGACCCCTGTGCATTCCAGCTATTCTCACACACACAGGGTAACTCCCCCTCCTCACCTTCTCAGACTGGCCTTCCTGAATAGCCTGTATCCCTCCACCACGCACTTCAATCATATGAGCTGTCACACTGCATCTCCACAGTCACAATGAGGTGTTAGCCCTGTAACTGCACACAGACCTCTAACACCTGGTCTTTGCCCATGCTGTGTGCATTAGCGTAGCAGTATTTCAGAGATGCACCCAAGCGTGCACAGTCACCAGAACAGACTTGAGAGCTTTCCCCATAAGAGTGTTCTGCAGAGATTTCCTTCTTTACATGCCTAAGCTCAGAGTGATTGCACTTCAGCTATGTTTTGTTTATTGCTAGGTTTCTTCTGTTCCCATCATCCTGGGACCTTGGCTTGCCTACTGTATCCTCCAACTTCCTTACTTGTTTATTGGGGCAACCACTCCCTCCCCCATTGTTCCTAGTTTAAAGTTCTCCCTACGAGGTTGACCAGCTTCCTATCAAAGATACTTTTGTGCTGTCTAGTCAAATGGAACCCCTCTTTTCCAAGAATCTGTTGCCCTTCAAAGAGGGTCCCATCACCACAGAAACCAAAACCTTGATGCCAACAGCAGCTGCCCAGCTAGTTGTTAATCTGCAGAACTTGTCAAGTCCTGCTCAGGCCATTCCTCCTCACCAGCAGAATTGAAGAGAACACGTGGGCCCCCATGCCCTTGACCGTTGCACCTAGAACCCTGAAGTCATGCTTGATGCTTTCCGGATCACCCTGGCAGTATCATTGGCACCTACATGGAAGAGTAGCAGGGATAGTAGTTGGAAGGCTGGATGAGCCTAGGCACCACTCCACAAGATTCAGAATATGAGCCCCCAGGAAGCAGCAAACATTCCTAGATGACAAATTGGGTTAGCAGACAGCAGCCTCCATCTTCTTTAGTAGTCCCCTACTCCTGTCATTCACATTTTCCTTCTACTGGTCCCGAGTGTCTCAGACACAGCCCCCAGAGATGCTCCATTTGACGGCACTCCAAGCTCCGCATCAGGTACCAGGGCAGTGAATCCATTCTTCATGGCAGTGAAGTCATAAGGTGGGGCAAGAGCATTCCTCCTAGTACAAGAAGTCACTGGCTTCCAGCCTTAATCTTGATAGTAGTTTCTACTTTCCAGCTTCATAGGTGCACGCTCTTCCTGCCCCTCTGCTGTGGGGGAAAGTTCAGGTTCTTGAAGCTGCAGAGTCTTAGAGAAGATTGAGTTGATCTTTCTCATCCTCTCTGATGCTGCACAGTACGCTGACCTCCTCCCCACAGCTCTTTCACTGTGGGTCCTCAATAACTGTATACTTCCTGCAGGCTAGAAGACCACATGTCCCAGCCTCAGCGAGAAGCCTCAGGCGCTCCCTACAGCCTGAGGCTTGCAGAGCTGCATTCTCCTCTGAAGCTCTGTTTGGGTCCCAAAGTCCAACTGCAAAGGGACAGTTTCTCCAGCAGTGCCTGTGGACTGTCCCCTGTGGCACATGATCACCATATCTAAGGATTTGTATGCTGAACAGAGAAAATTTACTGGCCCTCCCTCATCCTCACAGTTTTCTGTATGAACTGCTGTGCTTTAGAAAGTGCGCTCTGGATCTGACTCTTACATAGGCCTCTCCCTAGCATGGGTTAAAAGGGTGCTTGACCCTCCCTAATCAGGAATCAGCTAGAACAAAGGCTGCAGACACACTCTGATCAAAGGCAGCTGAGAAAATTTGTTCCCAGGAGTTCCCAGATCCCAGAAAAAGTACCCAGAAACTCAAGATGATCTCAGGAAGATCCCAGAGTCTGCTGTGCAAACTGGTGCATCAGCTGGGTGTCTGTCATCTGCTCTGTGACCAAAATAGGCACTGTCAGGGGACCAAAGCTTGCGACAAAAAACAAGGAGTGTGCCACATTGACTGTATAAGACATCCTGTGCACCACTTCCAGTATTGAGAGCATTATCTCTCTTCTGTAGTACAGATTAAAAATATATATTGCTTCCATGTATGGTAAAGGAATATTCGTACTTCTATGAAGAAGCAATATAAAAGCCTAAAACATATTAGTACCTTGAAGGATGTAGATCTGTCCTGCGTTTTTCACAAGATGGAGAGAGCGACCACAAATGGAAAAGGAAATAATTCTCTTTCAAGGGAAGATAATGCCTTACTGAGAACCTCAGCATGAGAAAAACAGGTAGTCCTATTGCAACTTTTTGTAGGACAATTTGCTGAGAAATGCCTCTTTAGTTTGTGCACTGTAAAGACCAGCAGGCAAAAGGATCACAGTCCTTCCCAACAGTTAAGACATGACTAGCATTCTCAAGAAACTTCCACATAGTTATATCTAATGCTCTCTGTGAACCTTGATACAGGCTTATATAACTGCCTTTAAAAAAATCTTTAGTCACTGTGTGCCTCAACTTTACATATATGTAGGATGTAAGAATTCGCCAAAAAGAAAGATGCAATTATGGTAATAGCAACTCTAAGGATGTTCAAAAACAATAGCTTTTGACATAGAAAGCTGAAATATTTTAGTGGCAAGATGACTGACTTGCCTAAAAATAGCTATGGTACAACTGTTGTTCCATAGCTGGTCTCCCAGCTATGGATATGCTGGCATGCAATCCCCAATTATTGCCTGTAGTTTATTTAACTAAGATACGAGGCATTCTTAAGAACTTTTTTTTTTTTCTTTTTCCCCCAGATATGACACTGTAGAGGGGGAATAACATAATACATATTTAAAACAATGCCATATAAAATTGTGCAATTTAATATACTAAATGTAAGAAAGCATCCATTAGCTGAAATTGGATGGAGTCCAACAGTATTTTAATTTCTCTGTTTTCAATCCTACAAAACTCAAAATAGTTTTGTTTCAAAAACATAGTGAAACCAGCAAAACAGAAAAACAAGCCTTTGGGTAGGACAAGAGCAAAAAGGATGATTGCTTAATTAACTTCTCTGGTTATTTTTTTTTTTTTTTTCCCAAATTCATTTAGTGTGTTTAATGATTCTGAGAAAGAACAAGACCAAAAGAAATACTACACTTCAATCAGTTCTAATCTGTTTATATACCTACAAGCTGTGTTGTGGTAACACACATGGCAATGCATTAGCAGAATTTCCTAGGAAGTCTAATTTAGAAGGTTCATTCCATCAACCATACCATGCAGCACCTAAACAGCAGGTGGGTGGAAGGAGGAGGAATACCCCCAGCAATACCTAGGCCTCAGTGTTAGGACAAAAGACTTAAGTTACAAAACATTTACGACAGTTTTTGAAACCAGGTCTCCATTTAAGTTTTCACTGTACCAGAAATCATCATTTTGAGTATACCAAGTTTGACATGTTTTATTTAGTAGTAGTACAATCAGAACAGTATCAAAGACAGAAACATTAAGATTTAGCTAAATATTCAGAATTGGCATGTCTATCCAAACCTATGGCAGCCTTGTTCAGGGTCTTGCTATTCTCTGTCCGTCCCAAATGTATTTCCTCTGCCATAGCTCAACATCTCTGCTTATAGTTACATGTATTTTCTTCTTTGAGACAAGAATAGAGTAGGGATGTAAAAATAGACTAATTTCTCCTTTCAAGAAACAATTTTAGTCTGTTTTCACTCAGAGTACAGCAAAATTTCAGTGTTCTCACCACTCTCAGATGGAGGATGGAAGATGAAACTTCTAAACAATTGTCCACTGTCTACCTTCTGCCTCCATGGTTGCCTTATTCCTATTTTCTTGATATTAAAATGTCTTGCATCTGGCCCACATCTTGGCCTGGTTTATGCCACCCCTCCTCTCAACTCCAACAAACTCAATGCCAAAATACTTTTTTCCTCACACTTTCATTTCTGCATCCTATTAGCTGTTTTTCCTCCTGCAATATGGGGCTCAAGGAATGGTCCAATTTGTAGCTATGGAGGATGTGATCTAAGCAGCAGTACAAAGTTACAGAAGTTGATAGATCCGTCTCTTCTATTTTTATTTTCTATACCTCATTTCAGACACTGATGATGGATGTGAGAAATAGATATAAAGCAACAATAGGAAACAGTCAATGACAGCCTCCTGCAGCACTGCATAACAACACAAGATGAAAAAAGAGATCAAGAACTCTGCCAGGATCTGGCATGGAATTTACATTAGAAACTTATGATGCCCCTAGTCATTTGCCAGGTCTTCCCTTTCCTCAAAGCTATTGGCAGTTGTTTCACATACCTGAAATGAGATTGCAACAATTTCGTAAGAAGTTCAGTACAGGTAACCACAGTAGCACCCAAATCTACATTTTTGTTTATAAGACAGTTCTAGCCATTGCTTGACCACTCCTGGCTTCTACAGAAGTAAGGCCAGACCTTCAGAATCCACCATTATGAAACCCTATTAGTAAGAATTTATTCTCTAAAACAGGTTTGAAGTTTTGGTTGTCTTTGAGATTGTACTACTTCCAGCAGAATCTCACTATATTAAAAGGGTCTACAACAGTATATTCAACATCAGAATGGCTTAAGTTATATTGGGTTCAAACATATAAATACATTTTCTTGGAATGCAAACACTTTTTCTCACCACAGACAAAGGCAACATGGCTAAGTTTATTCAGAATGTCAGACACTGAAAAACCTGAAGAGAATTAACAAAGCCACAAAAAAAGCAAATACCAGCATTTCTAAGCAAAGATTTTAGGGGAAGCAACTTTCAAGAGTCCTGAATTGATACCAATGAAGCTATCACTCCACAATATAATTGTAATCCATACATTTTTATTTTTAATCATTTTATAGAATCCATGCCTGCTTCAGAAGACATGGTGTAACATTCTATAGGAGAATACAAAACTTAAATTAGTGTGCAGAAAGATTAAAAATTGTCACCTCCTCATAACTAAACCAGCTTACTCTGCTTGATCTATAGATTTATAGTCTTTCTCCCAGTGAAATTATATCTGCGGAATAAATGAATATCAGAAATACATACAAGAAAACATGTTCTTCAGTCTTAGATGAAAATAATTTTGGAGTTTCGGAAAATGATTTTACAATAGGTACAACCAATACGTGAAATTAAAGCTGTTCTAGAAATCTGTGTTACATACCTTGAGTGTGCAAAGGAAAAAATAGATAATCCAGATAATTCATAAAATTTATTATCCTTGTTAGCAAAACCATTTTGAATTTATCAACTCAGTAATCCCAATGAAAGAAAGATAGAAATTTAGTATGGGTTACAGATTATCTGATGTACCACCTACCACAGAAGATATACAGACAAAATAGATAGAAAGGATGAATGTCAGTAAGCACACATCTAAAGGTAAGGATATAAAGAAAAAAAATGTTTCTTTTACAGTGCTTGTAAATAAAACTTTCAGAGCTACTCCTTTAGGCAATTTAAAGAAAGTAAGTTATGTCAATAAAAAAATTATGCCAGTGTCTGCATAGTCACGTTAATGTAACCATACTGTAAATCAATTTAGCGCAAGCTAAGCTCTCAAGCAAACCTCTCCCAGCTCTTCTTTCCCTTGTAACAGAATTAGAAAATAACATACATCTTGATTATGATCTTCTTTAAATGACTGTAAATCAGAAGCCATTGAAATCAATATATATACTTCTCATTTATAAACTGTGTGCATGGCATACAATACTTCTAGCTGAGAGCTATATTTCATTCTCTCTAAGGGTTAAAAATGAATTGATTAAATCTTTTGGCTGTAAAATAGTTAACCTTTTCCTACAGTTTATATAATGTTTTTTCTCCTCAGTTATATTTTAGCTTATGTAATTTAAAAAAAAAAAATATTTTCCCAGTATCAAACTTAAAACTGTTAGACCTGAAATAGCTTATTTTCTTTGAGGAGAGGAAAATGAGTGTGCAGCCAACACAGGAGTAATTACACTGATCTGTTTTTACTTAAAGAAAAGAACTTTTGGTTTTTCAAAACAGCAAAGGTTCATGTTTATTAACATTAGTATATACTCAGTGTAGTGACAGTAATCTCAATGTTCACCCACAGGAGCAAATAGTTCCAGGATTCACAAGCCAGAGCAAAGGTGAAAGTAGACTGCATGCTCAAGCCCTGATTATTCTTTCATTACAAAACAAAGCAGCCCAAATGCTGTTTTAATTTGCTGGCAAGGACTCCAGCAGGTGTGAAGATGTATATGGAAAATGTGGGAGGCAATGTCCACATCAGCTTTCCTAAAATCATGGAGATGGCACCAGAGACAATCTCTCCTTTAGTGAGCGTAAGGAAGAGGCAGAGTGAGCTGAAGCTTTTTTGTGCAGCACAAATCTGAATCCCTTAATCTGTATGCGTAAAAACAATTTTTAAAAAATAGCTAAAAAAAGCATTACTTGAACCTTAGTCATACCAAAAATTAATGGAGGTCAGGAAAGCATACTTACATGATGGAAAAGGAGCAAATCTTTGGCAGAAGAGCTTCTGTTCAAGTGTCCTGCTTCTCACTGAACTGTCTCCAACAGAAGGATAAAACTGAATAAACTTGTGCCAGAATTTAATTTCTTCTCACCATCACTGGAGCTAAAGTGAATGCGTTGAGTTAGGCCTGACACAAAGAGGAAACATTATAGAAGTGAAAAGTACAATTATTCCATTAGAAGCCAGAAAACACAAGCATTTCATATGGCCCTGAAACTGACCACTGAGATGTATTGCAATGGCAAAGCTATGTAAAAGCTGAAAGCTACTGGGAGGCATCTCTTTGTTTAGAAGCCTGGGAGACTGGCACGTGCAAAGAGCAGAAGATGCAATCAATACATGGGCTGGCAGGTTGATGTAATTTTTTAAAACACCAAATTATATTCAACAGTTAAAAAATGCAAGCAGTTTAGTAGAGGGTGTTGGTTGTTGATTAATTCATTCACACTGAACCTCTAGAAATCTGCAATCCTACAGTATACCTGTACAATTACACATGGTACCTCTAAACATGAAAAAAATAGTGTTTTTTTGGATAAGGGCACTTGTCAGTTAGAGAGTGGGAACAATTTTAAAATAGGAGGAATTACAGCTTTCAACATCTACATGCAAAGACAGACACAATTACTTATAATAAGACAGTGACAGCAAAGATCCCTTTGCTAAGCAACCCTGAACAGCCTGTTTTAAGGAACAATGACATGCCACATGTTGAATTGAAGGACAAGCAGAAATAGAATTTCTTAAAGATAAATGCTTATTGAGATAAGTTCAGTTAATAAAGGAATGATTGCATATAACAGATTAACAAAACAGTGTACACAAATGCAAATTCTGGACTACTGACTTAGTTGCTCTGTCCTTGTGGGAGTAACTGGCAATGTATGTATTTTATGAGACATATATACGTATTATGTATACATAGACAAGAAAAAAAATGTTAGAAAGAAAAAAAAAAAAATTGTTTCAGCTGTCTGTGACATATTTCTATTTATACTTCTTTGCTGTTTTGACTGAAGAAAACAGATCTTCAATATGAAAACAGTGACTATAAAACATGCACAAGTGCTGGATGTATCTACCAAGTCAATGGGGTGTTCAAATGACACTTAATTCTTTTGTTTGATGGTGGACATGGACCGTAAAGTGGTGTTCAGAACACTTTTATTTCCACTGGAGCAGCTGAGAGGTTAGTAAGAGGCTTTATGCAGATTTTTGTGTAATAAGGGATGAAGAGAAAACTAGAAGGCTTTTCACAGATTCAGTTGACCACTTGCAGTTAGACATGCAGATTGATATGAAATGGTCTAAACGGAGCAAAGCAGAGCTCTTGCATTTGCTGAGACTGAGTAGAGGGGCTTCTCTGCATCTGTTGACTTCTACAACTACTTTGGCAGCCAGCATTCACACTTCAAATGCCTCTTGAAACAAACATCTCCATCAAGATTTCCCAGTTGCTTTTGCATGTACCCCACAGTTTAAACATGAGAACAATTTCTGTTTCCCAGGTTATAGATTAGGTATAGCACACTTCATATAGACACTACGCAAGCATTGTACAGAATAGCTGAATATGGGTACTCATAGAAAAATCAAATATTAATCTGGAAAACATTATGAAATAAATCCTTTGGATTAGCCGACATTCAGAAAAGCAGTGCTGTCTATAACTCGTTAAGTATGTGCTACAGTCCTATGCAAATTATTGGAAAATATTCCTCAGCAGAGCAATCACTTCCTCATGACCCACCAAAGCAACAACTGCAAAGCTCTGTGAAGGGACTGCTAACAGAGAAGAGATCTGAAAAGGAAAAAAATTACTAAAAGAATGTTTCCCTTTTGTTTTGCTCAAGATTCTGTTTACGGGCAAAGAGAAAACACACCTATATCTATTTATCCTTAATATTTTTAAAATGTTTCAAAAATCATTGTTCCAAATCTATTTATTACAGGACTAAAGAAAAATAAGACAGCTACAATGCTGCTGTACAGAAATAATCTCAATATCAATAATAATACAGTTAAAATTATAATACACACTTTTAATTTCTACCCTTGTTTTCTGCTGTTCTTCTTATGCTTCCTCTGCTCCTCTGGGTCTTGAGATTGATAGTTGCAGACTGTTGAAAGCCGTTTTCTTAACATGCTTTTATACATTTCTCTTTCTTCATTGTTTTGCAGCACCATATTACATTCAAATTTACTATATATGGTGGATTTTGCATGTCAGATACTATTTCTGTGTTCTCTTTGTTACCCCTAAAACCAGGTGTGCCCAGCCCTGGGTCTGCATTTCTGTAACTGACCACTGGAGAGTTGTTGGTAGTTGTGACATCTTTAACGCCAAGTCTCTGTCCCCTCTCTTCTCATCCCATGCCTCTACTCCTCTACACTGCATCCTGTGTCTCCATTTCTCAGGGCCTCTACAATCATACCAGCCCTGACCATACCAGTCTGACCATACAATCAGACCAGACATTATTGTGTCAGAGTTGTAAAAATCTTATTCTGGATAGGTAGCAGTAACAAGCAGGTATTCTATATAAAACTGTGGTTATAACACATAAAAAAAAGTAAATTTGCCATAGACACTTCGTAAATTAAAGAAATTGCTGTCACAGCTAAATCAAGTACCACAAAGCTACAGGCAGGTCAAAGTTCAGACAGAACAAGATGGACAAGACTCAGTCCTGAGGCCTTGCCGATTCAGTGCAGAGGTTACAGGCTTTTACTAACAATGGCACTAACTAACAGTGTTACCCGACTACATGGTTTCTCTTTCTGTGCTATATCAGAGCAGAAGAAAGGATTCACACAGGGCCGCTAATTTGCACACCTTCATGTTTATGTTTATTTTAGGAGGAAGAATCATGTGTAATGGTACTTCAATCTTTTGATTTTTCATGTCCAACAGTTTTCTGTTAACAGGACCAGATTAACTTTCTCAATTTACTAAAAAATGAAACAATTGTAATTTGTCCATTTACACTAATGTGAGCTACTACTTAAATATGTTTGACAAATTAAGGAAAAAAACGCTAGGGTTCCTGCTCTTTCTATTCCTTCCTCCTTATCTGTGCAGCGAAAATGGCTATTGTAAAAAAAAAAAAAAGACATTCTTATCATAGCTGATTTCCATGTTTATTTGCTATCCTGATTCCAAGTTAGGGAGCACTTTTCCTCTTTGTTTGTTTGTTTGTTTTTTAACAAAAATAACAATTTTATATAATTAAAAGAATAATATATATTTTTTTAAATATGCTGCCAAAAAGACCTGTATTGCCTGAAATCTATTAGCTCTTCATTGACTAGAAAATGAAGGAGGCTCCCCAAACTCAATGGAACCTAAATAGCTATTACGTGCAACTCAAGTGGTGACTGCTTTGCCTTCAAAAGAAACTTCAAAATTTGATTCTTTTTGTGTAGACAACCAGAAGCTTAATCAAGAAGATTAATACAAGATTACAAAAACAAACAAACAAACAAACAAAGAAACCAAACCCAAAACAAAATCCAAAAAACCCTCTATGAAATGTAGGCTACAGTATAATCTCAAAGTCTGAAGATACAGTCAATAAGCAGTTATAATTGTGGTGCTCAGAATCAAGTTTTGTTGCTTTGCGTCTGCCTTCACCCAGCAGCACTGACCCCAACACATGATGGAAAGCCCCTTAGAGATCTTCTGAGATCTTAAAGAGTGGGGCTAAAGAAAACATTACGAAGTGTTACAAGTGCAAGTCAAAACACTAACAGCCTTTTAAAATCCCTGTATACGAGTCCAATAATCATACTGAGTTTCCAAATGGATTTGCTACATGAGGAAATGTAAGTAAATGCACAAGCAGATAAAATTCCAATAAGGAGACAAATTCACCATGGCTTTATGTCAAGAATATTCTGCAGTGATGCAACATTCAGATTATTATTTTAGCCACTTCAGCAAACAGCTGAAACACCTGAAAATGAACTTATGATGTTTCATTGGCCAGAATATTTTATTATAATTTTTCACAAGACTGTTTCCTAAATATATTGATAGTTCCAGTGACATGTTATATTTACTCACTGAAGAATTTTAGTATGTGCAATAAATAAAAATCTCAAATTGCTTTTACTCTAATTTCAGAAATGGAACAACTGTTTCAGTTTTTAGTATGCATTCAGTTATTACTGTCACAGTTACTATAGTACTAATGATACCATGATACAGAATTCTACTCTCACTGAACTGAAACAAATGTTTCATTTCATATGGACTTTTAAAAAGAGATGGATGAAGCCCTTCAATCACTCCCATGATTTATTAGTAACTGCATTTTACATTAGTATTTTTGAATCTTGCAGATATATTCATATCTAGGTAAGAACAAAACAAGAGCAAATCAGACCTCTGTATGGCATTACAACTGGTCTGTCATGAGTGTTAATAAAGTATTACGGACTCAAAAGATAACTCAGAAAGTCTCATTATGCCTAAATATATGTTTCATGATAGTATTTTCAAAACGGTTGAAGTTATCAGTGAATCATTGACATTAGATATGTCCATTAACATTGGATATACGATTAGGCTTGTGGTAGCTGAACAAAGGCTGCTTGAGTTTTGGGGGAATTGGGAGGTGGGTTGTGTTTGATTGTTTGTTTTGTTTTATTTTTTTTTTAGTCTTGGCTAATGAAGAGAGAAAGCTTTTATTGTCTTTTCACTGGTTTGGAATAGTGTTCCTTTCAGCATGCTTTTTTAGTGCACCATGGAAAAGGAATTAACAAGGAGGGTAGCATCACAGATATATTAGTGGACAGAAGGCATAATGAAGAAAGAGAAGGGGAAATGAATCATGATGATTCTTCCACAGGTAATATCTTCCTCTAGAGTCTAATCACCCATTTAATGTTATAAGAGTTCTTATGGAATATGGTGAATCATATCTAATGAATAGTGATGAGATTCACCTCATTAATGACCTTAGCAGGTGAAACTGATTTTTAAGCAGAATTGTTATCTTGAGAGATTGATTAAATTGATTCAAATTGCGACTAGCTACATACTAATTTGGTACACATTTTCTTGCAAGTAGTGTGAATTGAATCAGTTTTCAGAGCTTTAATGGCAACATCAACTAATTTTGATTCTTCTTTGCTCATTTCTAGATACTTCTGTAAAGAAGTGTTATCTCAAGAGGCTTCTTTATGCTGTACTACATAAAAAAGAAGCCAGAAGAGGCTGGGGTTTATTTAATAGTAATTTTGGGAGGGTTCCTTCCTGTCCCTTTTCTATTTTTGAAATGTCAGAAAAGTTTTATTTTCCTTGGTCCTGCCACCATGGCATGGCTTAGGAATCTAAGGTATGAAAGGATACTCAAATGTGTTAGATTCTACAAAAACAGGTGAGTTGATAAGTATCTGAACTTTTTTCTAAAAAACTATAACTGTTCTTACCCAGTCAGATTTTTTAAATCAAATTAAAATTCAGTATATTATTTTCTGAATACTAGGATTTTGAAAAAAAGCTTACATTGCTTCCATATTCATCAGATCTCTCATGATTAGTTTTGTTCTGAGGTTTTTCCTGGCATGAAAATGCATTATTTAATCCAAGTTTTGTAGCCTTCCCTGTAGTCTTTGGGAGGCTAGATGTGTTCAACAAACTTCCCAGTGCTGGACTAGCACTCAAAAGGTGTAATATTTTAATCTTATTAGTTCACCACTCAAAAAAGCTTTTCTGGAGAAAAGAGCAACGAGCACAAAACCAAACCTCTTTTATACTAAATATAAAATCTCCACCATTTCAAAACTGTTCATATACCATAAGGACTAGAAAGACAGTAAACAGTACTTTTTTCTCTAAAACCATTCACCACATTTCAGTAAAATCAGTTATTTGAGTGGATTGTGTCCATATTATTATTCCTCCTTTAATGAACAATAGAAAGTCCATGGTTTTGTAGGACTGCTTTCCAATTGAGAAAGAATTAAAGTTGTAAAACATGCTGAATTTGTCAATAACTTAGCTACAAAATGTAAACAAATCCTGTTTTACCTTCAACAGACAGCTGAAAGTGTACCTAGGAAATTTCATCTGCAGAAATTCCAGCTAACATGCCACTGATTCTGGTCCTGTTGCCAAGAAACGGCTCTCTTCTGTCTCCCTTGGTGCTAATCTCTACTTTTAGCACTGTTCCCCTGTTCTCATTAGTCATGCAATGCTTCTTTTAAATGTTAAAGCTAGTGCTGAACATTTTGCCAATTCATATATCTGGCAATCTTGAAAATGTGTATGCTATCTGTGGAACAGCCTGTGCCTTGGCTGCCAGGTTACTGCAAGGTGAAACTCAAGTACACTAATGCATATATGGTTTTATACGTGTATCTATATTTTAAATAATTGTTTAAGGAATTAAAATTCTTTTAAAATGGAACAATTCAGATTTCAAAAAAGAAATGCTAAAAGCATTGCAATAACTGAACTAATTCCAGGAAAGCTGGAATATTGCCTTTAAGAGTACTTGATTCTGCACAAAAATGTGTGTAAGTAAACAAGCCATTGTTAATTCCACACCTGAAAAGAATGCAGTCTCTTTTACATTAGATAAGAGAACAGCAATATAACCCAAATAATGTAGTAGACATTTCAGAAATTAATAAGGGTATTTGCTAGAAGATGTTGGTAAAGAAAGTGTCAGTAAAGAAAATCTGTCTCAAAAAAAAAAATCTACCGAATTAAAAATCCAAACCAGAAAGATAAATCAAATGACTAGTGACTTGACAATCTTGGGTTTAGTTAACTACACTGTACTTATGCATGACTCTTCATTCAATAACCTGGTGGAGCAAAACATTCTAGATTTTAAGAGTACATTGTATGAAAGTATAGATAGTAATGTAAAAACCTTAAGGCCTGCTTAAGTTTTCATTACAAGCTGTAGAAAATCCACAAGATTCAGATTCCTATTTTGAAGCTTAAGACATCAATATATCCTTTAATTTGAACAAAGGTGCATTTTTTAATACAAGTTTAAGTCAATAATATTTCATAAAGAATTTTGTGCACTTATTCAGCTCCTTAGATCAGTATTGAAATGTAAACATGCCTACAAAATGAAAATCGGTGCTGCCAATATCAGTTCTATGTGAACCTCATGGTCTTCTGTGCTTTTTTTCAAGTCCTGGTGATTCTCAGCTCTGACTTTTAAAAGAATTCATGAGTTCAGAGAAAGGCTTGCTAATGTAAATGCCGGTGGCTCAGAAAGGAAGAAAATAAATTACGGTTTATAATCCAAATCTTTGAAGCTGTGGAGGATGATAGCAAGCAACATACCCATGGTCTAGAGAAGTATTAAGACTCCACTTCTGATAATTTTCTAGAAGAGAATGCAATACTGTTTTTCCTTACTCTCCCTCCTCCATGTCTTTTCAAAGAAAAACAGTGTTCCAGTTGTGAATATCCACGATGATAAGTTTTCAAAAACAGTAGTTTGTAAGACACAGTGTAAAGACACATTTAGCTTTGTAATCAGGGATCATTGTAAATTCCAGTGTACTTTATCCATGAGCCACAGTATGTACTTTTGTTAGAAAGAAAGCAGATATAGAAGGAGAGTTTTGTTTGCTCATTACATAGTTGTTTTGAAACGGGAAGACTAAGTAAATCCTTAAATACAGCAAGACTTGCAATGAAATCTGAATTGAAAATTAAAGGTGAAAAAGAACAATTAAAAGTTCTTCCTATATTAATGAAATAATTGAAAGTATTTGATTAGTTGCCAGGTGAATGTATTGTTAGTGCCTGCATTTATCACAAATCATTGTTCTGGCTACCAAGTCAGCAGCATTAGCCATTATACCTTGTTAGCTGCCTGCCAAATCTCCCTGCTGTAGCACAGCTTAACATCCTGAGAATATTAATTATTCATACACATATTTGTCAAAGAATATATTTTTCAGTATGTCTTTTGATCATCCAAATAAAGTGGATTCATCACATACCTAATGCAAAACAATCTTAGCAACAGCAAAATGGTGATCACTGCTCTGCTGGTGATGTCTGCCAGCAGAACACAGATGACAGGTAATGCCATCCAGCAGCTTCAGTTCACTGGGTAGAGTAATTTGAATCACAGAATAACTCAGGTTGAAATGGACCTCAGGAGATCTGTAGTTCAGCTTCCTGCTCAAAACAAGAGGTCAGAACAGGTTGCTCAGGGCTTTATCTGGTTGGCTCTTGAAAACTTCGAAGGATGGAGACTGCATGGCCTCTGGGCAGCCTCTTTTGCTGCTTTGCTGTCTTCAGGGTGAGAAAGTTTTACTTATATGCTGAATGAAACTCGTGTTTCAACTTATGTTTGTTGACTCATCCTCCCACCATGCACAGCTGAAAAAGCCTGGTTTCATCTTCTTGCTTACTTCTTCTCAGGTAGGGGCAGGCTGTGCTAGGTTGCCCAGAGGCAGTCTCTTTCCAGGCTGAACAAGCCACATTCTCTCAGCTTCTCCTCACAGGGCAAGTCCTCCAGTCCTGACCAGTTTGGTCTTCCACTGGCCTTGCTCCAGTTGGTCAGTGTCTTTCCTATACTAGAGGGTTCCAAAACTAAGCAGTGTATCCAGATGGGATCTCATGAGTGCTGAGCAGAAGGGGATAGTCCCTCCCTTCAATGTCCTGGCTGTACCCCTGTGAATACCTCCCAGAGTGCTGCTGGCCACCTCTGCAGCTAGGGCACACTGCTTGCTTATGCTCAGCTTGTGCCTGCTAAGGCCCCCAGGCCTTTTCCTGCAGATGTGCCCCTAAACAGCCAGGCCCCAGCCTGGGTCCTTGCACTGGTGCTCCGTGCATGGGCAGCACTTGATATTTGTCATTGTTGCATTTCATGAGGCTTGTCTGCCCATTCCTCCAGCCTGACTACATCCCTCTGGATGGCAGCTCTGATTTCCTGCCTATTGACTCACCTACTATCATCTACAAATTTGGTGAGAGTATCCTCCATTACCTTCTCCAGATCATTGATAAAGAGGTTAAACAGGTCAGGTCCCAATTTAGATCCCTGTAGCACTCCACTTCTCACAGACATCCACCACTTGTCACAGGACTCCAGGTAGATTATGACCCATTAACCACAACCCTCTGAGCCCAACCATGGAGCCAGTGCTTAGCCAGCTAATTGCCTGCCCATTCAGAGACAGTAGGAGTCAGTGTCAAAAGCCTTTCTGAAGTTGAGGTAGATAACATTCATTGTTATCTACCAGATAATCTGCTACATACTCTAGATGAACTCATCTAGGCTCCCTTTCACACAAAAGCTTGGACCAGATGATCTTTCAGGGTCCCTTCCAACCTGGGCTCTTCTATAATGGTTGTGTGATGATTCTATGATGTTATCCTTCATCCACAAATCCAGTTGTTTTGTTGTAGAAGGCAATCAGGTTGGTTAGTCGTGATCTACTCTTGTTGTTGAACCCTGAGGCAAAGAAAGCATTGTGTACCTCAGCATGATCTGCCTTTTGTTGCTTGCTAAGTAACCCTTCCCATTGAGCAATGGGTACACATTTTTCTTGTTCAGCCTTTTACTGGTAATATAGGAGATGCTTAACTTGTTGCCCTTGAATTCAGTTGCAAGTGTCAGCTCTTTGGGAGCTTTGGCTTTACTGACACTATTCCTACATACTCTGACAAGGTTTCTAAATTCCTCCTTTGTAGCCTGTCCCTATTTCTACTTCCTGCATATACAGTCTTTTGGGACAGGAGCCTCTTCATGACCCTGGTCTGCTTAGCCAAGCTAGTCTTCTGATATGGCTGCTTGCTTTTTTGACTGTCAAAATGGACCATTTTTATGCATGAAGGAAGCTGTCCTTGAAGATCTGCCAGCTTCCCTTATCTTTTTTACTTTTCAGAGCTGCCTCCAATGCAGGTCTATCCATTCCTTGAACAAGCTGCAGTCTGCTTGTCTAATGTCCAGTATATATATTCTGCTACTCTCTCAGTATCTTCAGCTTCACAGTCACTTCAGTTTCATGGTCACTACAGAAAAAGCTGTGATTGATTGCCCCATCCAACCAGTTTTTCCCTTGCCAGTGAATAGCACACCCAGCTGTGCATTGCCTCTGTTTGTCCCATTCACTACCTGTATCAAGAAGTTATTCCCAGTACCCTCAAGAAGCCTCCACTGTGTTGCCCTTCTAGCAGATGTCAGGGAGGTTCAAGCCCTCCAAGAGCATCAGTCTGTGATCCCAAGACTTCCTCAAGTCATTTAAAGAAGTCTTTGCCTGCTTCTTCACACTGATCTGGTGGTCTGAAACAGAGTCCCGTCATGTTACCACCCTCACTGTCCTCTATTTGGTTCCTGAACCACAAGCTGTTAATGAGACCATTGTCCATCCCACAGAAGGGTACATACATCCAAGTTGCTTTTTACCATAGAGGGCAACCTTCCCTCTCATCTTCTGTGCTTTTCCTGAAGAGTTTGTTTTCACTCACTGAAGCACTCCATTTGTGCAAGATGTCCTCGCACACCTCAGTTATTCCAACAACATTGTAGTTCTGTGACTGCACATGGAGCTTTTTCTCCTCCTGCTTGTTTCTCAGGCTGTGTCCATTTTTGTACACATACTTAAAGGTGGTGTCTTATCACCCTTTCTTTCCTTAGGTGTGTCTCATTCCTATAACTTTGCTTGCCATTCCATTCATTGCTACCACACAACTGTTTGTTGTATTCACCCTCTGCCATCATTCCTTGTTTAAAGCTCGCCTCACCAGGGTGGTCATCCTGCTGACAAGGCCACTCCTGCCCCACTTTGACAGGTGGATCCTGTCTCTCCCCAGCAGTCGTGGATCCCCAAAGAGGCAGAACCTTGTTGACAACAACAACTGTAAAAACAGATGGTGACTTACAGGATCCATCTGTTCCTTTCCAAACTGACAGAATCATGAGGCACACCCAGGGTTCCTGATGTCCCTGACTCTCACTCCCAGAGCAGCACAGGCACTCTTGATACACCCAAGATCTCCTTCTAACAGCATCCTTGGTGTCCATGTGGACTGGAATAGCAAGTACTGGACAAGCCTCAGTGTCTCTGCAACATCCCACATCCGAGGCCCTGGCAAGCAACAAACACCCTTTAGGCAAGTCAGATCAGTAGACACAGATTTCTGTCCCTTGCAAGTAGTTTCCCCACTGCTACCTCCTGCTGCTTCCTCTTGGTGCAGACCCATGGTTCAAGCTCATAGTTGGCCCTGATATGTCCCCAGACATGCCTTTCTGTCCCTTGCCTGCTACCAGGACACTGTACATGCTCTGCAGTTTCAGATCTGCAAGGGAGGAGATGTCTTCTTGGTGCCACAAGTCACAAGCCCCAGACTTACAACTTGCCACTCAGTTGAGCAGAATCATTGGCTGCCACCTCCATCTGTGCAGTTGGGGTTTCAGTCTTGTCTGTGTAGGGCTTTAGTGAAGATCCTGTCAGTCTTTTGCCTTCCCTCATGCTTCACAGTCTGTTCACCTCCACCCACAGCCCCTTCACCTGGTAACAGCCCCTCAGCCAGTGCACACCTTCTGCCGGCAAGGACATCCTCACTGCCTCCTCCAGCCATGGAGAGGGACCTCGGGTACTCCCTACAGCCCCAGATCTGGGGAGCTGCATCCTCCCTCTGGACCTGCTCTGGGTTTAGGCCTTTGCTGTGCCAGGATAGTTGCTCTAGTGTCCTGTGGTGTGGCACCACCATTGCTGAGCAGTTCCATCACCTTCAGCAGAGTTTCTGCTTCCCCTCTACGTGAATTCACTTATTTGCACTCAGAGCTGTGCTGCAGGTCTGGCAGTTATATAGCCATCTTCCTAGCATCATTTGAAGAGGTGCTTGATGCTCCCTGGCCCCTAATCTGGAGTGAGCTTGAGGCAAAAGGCACAATTTCACTGAAGTGAAGGATACAGGCCCTGAGAGTTTAGGATCAATATCCTCAGAAAGTACATAAGGTAAAATACCAAATAGCGCACTCTAACCATGCCCATCCTACTCTTTTGCTGATTATGAGCATTCAGCTGCCTAACCTGAGATAAGTATGCATGCCAGGTTATCATCTTTTATAACTGATTAAACAGTTTGGTACCATTGCTTTTTACATAACAGGTGTGGGATAAAGGCCCCTATTGAGCTCAAAGACAAATTAAAATGTGCAACACATTATATTTATATTAGGATCTTTTGTACATTTTGCTTGAGAGGGACAGCTATCTCTCTACAAGAAATGCATAATTGCAAGGGATGCATCTCCACAGGCCTGCCACGATGAAGTTGGAAGGTTATTTATAGAAAATAATAAATGACTACATGGTGCGGCAATGGCAAAATATTACTGAGAATTAGAGAAATAAAGCATGAAATTCTGAAGATGAAAGACAAAAATGAATAAAGAAATTTATAACAGATAAAATACAAGAGACCAGGAAAAAAAAATGAAGTGTAGTGATTGTGAATAAAATGGTAACTGTAGGAAAAGTGCAAAACTGACAACTAGACACTGAAGTGCTGCGGATATCAGCAATAGATTTTTCTCAATAGATTACCAACTCCCACAAACAGTTTTTCATGGGATAACAATTCAAAAAGGACAGTCAAGCTGCTTTCTTTTCAAAAGGTTAACCTCCAAAAAGAGTCAGAAGTTGCTAAGCTAAATTAGTCGTCTTACAATAGTACCTCAGTTATGTATAAAACAAAGTCTTCAGTTTAAAATGGGAGCAAAGAGACTATAATGCAAAGTATAATGCCTTTTCTATATTTCAAGGGGTCTGTCTTTACTGATGTTTAAGGTGAACATAAAGATAATCCAAATTACCCTTCTCTTTTTATATCATATATTTGTGTCTTCCAGCTGGGAGTAGCCCTCAGCTTGTAGGCCCCATTGCTGTTCTGAACAACAGCTAAGAAGCTGCAAGGATTCAAATGGGTTTTACCCCCTGAAAATTTACCATCCCCTCAAACTCTACTACACACTTCTTGACACCTCACATTTGCCACCAATGAATTGAGGAAAATGACTCTGTAGAAAGGAACTGGATTTTAAAAAGAAAAGTGATTCCCTTCACACTCTCTTGCCTAGGCTCACAAGCACCAATACAACCATATCCAAGACCTCTGGCTGGAAGTACCTGCAATGCCATAGCTGTTGACCACCCTAGTCCAGCTTGTAGTTTGTAGTTATTTCTTACGTTGGCTATCACGCTGTATTTGGATATGCCTGTTGCACACTTGAGGTGCTCACAGTGATTATGATCTTCTTTCCATCCTGTCCTACCTTTCAAAGTCATTTGAATTTCTAATTTTTCCTTCTTAGGGACAGAGGGGATGTTCAGGGCTCCAACTATGTCCTTTACCTTTCCACCAATATCCTAGAATAGCCTGTGTCTGAAGTCTGTCCTTGACGTCCACCAAGTGGAGGCAGTCCTGTGCTTTTCCATGAGCGTTTCAGTGTTATGTGCAGTGTTGTGATCTTGATGACCTGCTGCTCTAGGCGTTGTCTGCCCCTGCCATTCTTAACCATGCTTGCCTTCTTTCTGTTGCTTCTGCACCCAGACATTCCCTTCCAGTCTCCATGCAGAGCAGATTTTACATTTTTAGTACAATTCTGTGAATCACACAGAAAAATACGTTTGATAAAAGAGCATCAGTGATGGAGCTCCTGACTGTAGATAAACGTAGCAGAATAACATCCAGCTATATTCATACAATTGATAAAATGCAAGTGAACAGAATTAAAACCTACAAGCAAGCATCTCCAGTGTTCCAAATCTCCTCCCCCTTTTTCACTGAATGGTTGATTTGGATACAATATCGAAACATAGAGAATGCACGCAATTAAAGTTAGTAATACATGAGATTTGAACATATAATGAAAGGAGACAGATTTACAGTGCTTCAAAACATTAAAAAATATGTTGCCAAATATTATGTCTGATGATACAAAGTTCTTGTGGGGATGCAGGCAGGCAACCATTCCCAGTTAGTCCAGTGTTGAAATATGAAGTCCATACATGGCAAACCTGGCAGATGCCACCATAGAGGAAAGAATTTATCAGTATAGTAAGGGATTATTAAACATTCTTTGTTCATGTAACATTACCAGAGAAAGAATTTCCACAGTAACAAACAAAACTAGGATACAGTTTGACATTCAAGGCTGTGTTAAAACAGAATGACAAGTGATTGATTTACTAGGCAATACCAGCCATCAGACACCTTTAATTTTATACCAGGCTGAAATTATTATCAACAGTGTCTCAAGCCTGAAACCAACATTTGGTAAGGATACAAAGTTTCTTGAAGGACTTTGTGCAACAACTAAATTGTGACAGACGTTGACTAGTGCAATCTGAAATATTTTCCATACTCTGTCTTTATCAGTTAGGACTAATTCTAAACCACCAGACTTTGCGGGGATATTGCCTATGATGATGGATGATAAGTCTAGGACCTAACTAGTCCTTTCTCTAGTTGCATTAGTTTTTAGCTTTAGAAGAGTTTTATAAAAGCTGTTTCTAAAAAAAAAAAAAAAAATTGTTCTCTTACATGGAAAGTGTTTGTTCACTGTCAAAAAGGAAACATGAAATCGAACACTGACCTAAGAAACAGATGCTGTAGCTCTCAGTGATATGAAGGTGGTTCTGGTCTGCATGCAGCCATATGAATTACCTTTTACTGTTGCTTATCATGCCATGCAAGCTTTTCATGTGCAGCATCACAAGGCTGTAGCATCTGGTATTTGCCTCTTGTACACAGCCAAAGCCAAGAATTGCGGCTTATTGATATGTACCTTTTAACCTTGAACAGGTTCTAGTACCATGAATTGGAAGAGTGTAGTCAGAAGATGCATTTCACAGCTAGAATTTCTGAGAACACAGTGAAGAGGTTTCACCTGACATCTGTTTTCTGGCTACTGACTATCACATATATTGCTGTCACTTGGCTGTTTCCTTCATCTTGCAGGGGATTTTGGTGAGACATTAGAAATGACAGAAGGAAATCAGCTGGAGTCTAGCTAAGTTAAGACAGAGTCAGTTGCATCTGTTAGAATACCTTTGGAACAAAGGTCTGATTTCTAGCTTAGACTTCACAAAATATAAATTGCTTGTAGACATGATTGTAAGAAAAATAGCATTTAAATTCACAGTCAGACTGAAAAGAAAGGAAGTCAGACTTTCAGGAACCAGTTCCTATGTAAAGATATTTCTTTACATACAAGTAACATAAGTGCTAGATAAAGTCCATTTCTAGAAATTCAAAGAACATTACAGAATTGGATTGGGATTGTATATTTTGCCCTGAAACAAGCATCTTTCTAAAAGAAGATGCAGAATTATATCCAGAACACATACTTTTGTTCCAAATGTATCAGTAACCAACTATAAGGCTTTGGTCCAAAGACTAGTCAATGCTCAGGAGTATCAAAAAATTCTGTGTAGTATCTGGGAAGAATTAGATAACTCAAGGGTATTCAACAGTTCTAGAATATGGCGGCATTAAAATAAGAGCATAGAAAGAAACAATGTCTCCAGAATTAAAAGGTCAGTACTCTAACTCCACTTGAGATTCATGTTCCAAAATCTGGTCCCAGAGTTATGTACTGATAGCCTTTTTCAGAAAGTATTTCTTTCTTGGAAAAAGTTTGTTAAACTACTCTCCTCAGACACAAAAAACACCCAGGCTCAGCCCCCATCTTAACCTCTGAGGATTCATAACCATTTTCCCCCTCACTGAACAGCATCTTGTTTAACATCTGGCTATAGGCTACCAACTTTTTTCTCCCTTTCTCTTACATTCTTTGAATGCTGATTGAACTGGCCTGTTTAACAAAAGAAGGAAGTGTGCTGATTCACACTGCCAACACCTTGCACTTTTGCATGGTGAAGAAGGCTACTTAGGCATTCAGGAAGCTTTTCTGGTAAAAGCTCAGGAAATAAAATGCTTATGCTATGAGACAAAGACTTTGAAGGAGTTTCGCAGATTCAAGCAGAATTCAGAAAGCTCAGGTTACTTACCTTTATCTGACTTATTTCCCCAAATTTAAAATGGAGTTGTCACCACTTTCTAGCTCATATTACTTTTTCCAAAACATACACATTAAAGTTAATGAGAGGGAGCATGAATGCAAATCAATGGGAGTCATGTGATTTAACTCAGCGAAAGTCTCCCATTTGCTTTCTTGCCTTCACACTTCTGCTTCCCTTCCTCACACCTTGTACCAATCATAACGATTGAGTCTGTGTACACCTACTTGATCATCCAGCTACTCAATTAGAGCAATATTTAAAATGGCTGTATTGTCAGCCTGTTTTTTCTTAGTCCTTATAACCCCAGCAGCAAGAGATGATTTTTTCTGTTCTATTTTTTGACATCCCTGCACAGGTAAATAGTGGTTTCTCTCCTCTTTCCTGCAATTTTATTTGAATCCTTATTTCTTTTCCCATTCAATTATAATCATTCATCCAATAAAGTTCATTACAACCATCCTCTCTCCTTTAAGTCTAATATTTCTACATGTAGGAAAAATACCTTTTCTATCAGAGGCTAAAACTATAGCAAATCTATTATCTTTTTTGTGCTAGTGTATATGAACTTAAAAGGAGGAAAGGCTTTAAAGCGTGTAAGCTAATGAAAATCTAAGCAAAAAGGTATTCTAACTCATCACAATTTTGAACAACCTTACCTAGGAGCTAACAATGAGTGCACAAAATGTCCAGCCACAGGGTAACTTCTTCAAAGTTATAAGCATTTGAAACTAACAGCCGATGAGCGCCTTCTCAACCATAGCTGTCATGACAGAGAAAATACACTCATTGAATGCTGTTTTGTCTGACAATCAGAAGTACAGAAAAATAGCCATGGACTAGTTGCTAAAATAATAATCTGTAACACCTATAACTGGGAGAATAGAAATAATGAAGCAGAACCAAAAAATAAAAAAGAAAGGATGAACTTGTCTGTCCCAGAGTTATCAAAGCTCTCACTTAAATACCTGCATCTTAAAAACATAACTTACACTACAAAATACTTTTAGGTCTGTTTATGGTACTTTTCAGCTGTCAATTATACCTAAGCAACTGACAGTAAGGCCAAATCTATGATGCGTATGTACAATATGTTCAGCAAACTGAAACATAACTTGTATTGGGTGAAAAAAAAATCAGAAAACACAAAGAAAATGTTGTCAGATAGCACTGCTGACCTTTTCCTGTAGCAATATGTTTTAACTTACTAGTAGTGGATGAGAATGGCAGTCTAAGCAAGATGGATCACAGATGGAGTGTTTTTATAACATTGTCAATAAAGTTTAGAAGAGAAGACTTGTATAGGAACAGCAATACTACAGCAATATTATAAATACACCTGGAAAATATGTTTTGCTTGTGGGATAAGCAAAAAATTACATTTTGTCCTATATTAATTTATTAACTCTTAAATTCATGTGTTATATCATAGATGACAGTCATCAGGTTCTTTATTTTGGGGAATAGAGATGGTCAGCTTTAAGCAGTATCTGTAAAAGTGTTTGGCATGCTATTAATATCCACTGGTGATACAAAGCAGAAAGAGACTTAAATGACTACAACAGCTGCAAAACTTAAAGTCCTGAACTTTAAAAAATTTAAGTGCAGCAACTCAGATTCGAAAGCAAATTTCTCTCCAAATGGATTTAGATTTGAACATGGATTTCCTTCTCCATGCTGGTTTGCTATGAAGATTGCATTGGTAGAAAAATTACCGTATTTTGTGACAACTGTATAACAATCATTTTAGTGCATATAAGGGAAGATATATGGAAGGTCTCAACCACTGAGAAAGAAAGCATTTATTTCAATAATTTATTGTATTCGGTTTATGTGGAAAGGTTTTGGTAGCAGCGGGGCGGGGAGGCCACAGGGGTGGCTTCTGTGAGAAGATGCCAGAAGCTGCCCCCAAGTTGGACAGAGCCAGTTCCAGCAGGCTCCAAGAGGGACTTGCCACTGGCCAAAGCTGAGCCCATCAGTGATGGTGGTAGCACCTCAGTGACACCATACTTAAGAAAGGGTAAAAAACACTGTGCAACAGTTGGGAGATGGGAGTTAGGAGATGTGACAGAAACAACCCTGCAGACACCAAGGTCAGTGAAGAAGGAAGGGGAGGAGGTGCTCTAGGCACTGGAGCAGAAATTCCATGGTGAAGACCATTGTGACTCAGGTTGTCCCCCTGCAGCCCATGGAGGACCACGGTGGAGTAGATGTCCACTCTGCAGGCCGTGGGAGACCCATTGCCAGAGCACGTGGATATGCCCTGAAGAAAGCTGAAGCCTGTGGAGCAGACTCCTGGCAGGACCTGTGGCCCCATGGAGAGAACTCCACACAGAAGCAGGTTTTCTGGCAGAACCTGTGACCGTACGGGGGACTGTCCCAATCCAATGTCAGTGGAGGTTTTGATACGATCGCAAGGACGAGATTAAGATGCTGGAATAGGGCAGATATCGTACAACCTTTTATCTGGGGGGAGAAGAGAATGGAAGGAGGAAGGAAGGCAAGAGAGGAGAGGAAAAGAGGGGGAGAGAGAGAGAGGGGTTTATCACCACCACTTCAAGTCCGATGATCTCCGCTGAGTCTTCGGAGGCCCCATGCTTCATCGGGAGGAAGGGGGACGGGGGGGGGGGGACGGGGGGACGACGGGACACACGGACCGAGGGCCACGTGTGCTCCTTATATAGGGGCCGTCGCACATGCGCAGATCACAAATGTGTACGTGCGGTTTGTCACGGCCGTGCTGCCCCCACCTCGGCTCTTTTCGCGCCTTCTGTCCCTGCGCAGGCGCACGAGGTTGTTTTTTCTCAAAACTGTGGAGAAGCGGGTTTTCTCGAAGCGCGACGCTGGATGGCGCTACAGCAGCAATGTCGAGACAAAACCGTATTTGGTACCGGTTCTCTACAGGGACCCACGCTGGAGCAGTCTATTCCTGAAGGGGTGTACCCCATGGAAAGGACCCACGCTGGAGCAGTTCTTGAAGAACCGCAGCCCGTGGGAAGGACCCACATTGGAGCAGTTAATGAAGGACTGTATCCCATGGGTGGGAATCCACGCTGGAGCAGGAGAAGAGTGTGAGGAAGAAGGAGAGGCAAAGACAAAGCTTTATAAACTGACCACAAGCCCCATTCCCCGTCCCTGTGTGCCTCTCAGGAGGAGGAGGTAGAAGAGTTAGGAGTGAAGTTGAGTCTGGGAGGAAGGGAAGGGCAGGGGGAAGGTGTTTTTACTTTTGTTTTATTTCTCAGTATCCTACTCTGTTATAATTAATTAGCAAAAAATTAAATTAATTTTCCAAAGGTGAGTCTGTTTTGCCTGTGATGGTAACTGGTAAGTGATCTCTCTGTCCTTATCTTGACCCATGAGCTTTTAATTGTATTTTCTCCTCCTGTCCTGCTGATGGAGAGGAGTAATAGAGCAGCTTGGTGGGCACCTGGCAGCCAGCCAAGGTCAACCCACCATTTATCTGGAACAAAATATTTTAAAAATTCGTACTAATTAAGCTTTCATATGTATATGTATTTCTAGAGTACTTGCTCTCCCATAGCGTCTTTTTAAATGAACAGAAACATTTTTGCTAAGATCAGCTTCATTACTGAGTCACTCAGAACTCACAGATGATAGTGAATATTAACATCTTTTCATTTCAATTTCACATTGTTTTTCAGCTCTTCCCCCCATTTGGTACTTCAGATTTCAATATTATGGGACCCTCAAGCTAATATCATAACTAGTATCATAATGCTATAGTAATGCTTGGTATTGCACTGTATTTTAAGGAAGCAAATTATGTCAGTATCCTCATTTCTTCATTCTATTCAATCTGTTTTTCTGTTAGAGTTTCATAATGGTATATAGAAAAACAGAAATACACAAAATACATTGCTAAAAATTAAATAACTTCACTTTAGGAGAAAAAAGTTGATATTTGCACTTTTTATTTTCCAGTATAACTATTAACTATTGTATACTTTACTGATGAAATGATTTTTGTTGTTGTTATTGATAACTTCAGCAATTCCAAATGGTCAGTTTTCCCTTTCTTTGCCAAATTTCTGGAAGATTTAAATAATTGCCTGATCAAGAATTGATTCTATTTTAACTCAAATAGAATGTTACCCTTTCTTCCTCTATTGTAAATACCTATTTTGTTTGCCATGAAGACCCGAAGTTCCTGGTATCTAAACAAGTCCTGTCAAGACCATGAAAAGTAAATTTTCTTCCACATAATTCAGACTTACGTGCAAGGCTCATACCAATATGTACCAGATATTTTGTGACAGCTCATTAGCTTATGAAATACTACGAGCATAAAGTAAATTGTCAAATTTCTTAGAAAAAATTGTTGGTCCTACCCTTTACACCATCATTTTAATGCCAGCCACAATGTTAAAGTCTATGTTATAAGCAACCTGGAAAAGAGACATTATATAAGGAAATTTTGCAAAGAATTTGCAGACTAGTTGGAGTGGGTAGCTTGATCAATGGACCCTCAAATTCAGGAAGAATAAAACCTTGGGTTTGTGTACTTAAATTATGATAATGTAAGCATACTCTGGTGACAACTAAAGATTGAGAAACAATGCAATCATTACTCATCAAAAGAAAAAAGAGACAAATATAAAAATTTTCAAAACAAACATACTTTCGTGAATATTATTTACAATACAGATAAATTTAACAAACTTCAGAACTGAGAATATGAGGGGAAAACAGAATCCTTTCATCTCAGATGGAATTACTCATAACTCATCATATTAAATGTCAGTTCTTCTTTTATAAGACCTTATTTTGTAAAAGCAGCATTTCAAAGACTGATTTTGTCTTATTTTCATGCCAAGCAATTGCTTTCCAAGAAGGAAATTGGGGTATTTCCAAGGTTTTTCTATGAGCTGCTTTTTGCAGAAAATCCAGGATTTTTAGCAGTTATTGCTCTTCACACCCTCTCCAACCTCATTCACAGCAAGTTTGTCTCACGGAAAATGTCTGTTTCATCAGAAACATGAACACAAATGAAGAAAAAGCATGAAAAACACAAACAAAGAAAATGCATGAAATAAAACATTCTGATATCATGTACAGCTGCTTCAGTCCCCTTTTTTCTCCCTATGAGTTTATGTCATCCACGTTGTATTTTCCAATTTGTGTGAAGACAGTAGGACTTACAGTGCACAAATGCTCAACAAGAGAAAGGAACAGTTTATCACAGGAGACTTAACTCCATGAGGCCAGCTGCTAGAAAAGAAGAGCAACACAAGATGAACCCTGAAAGTAACTAGCAACATATTTCTAATAATAATACATATTTCTGAACAGAAACATTTTTTGGAGTAAAAAATCTTAAATGACTGCTGAAGAGTCATATTTTCTCATTTTTTTTCCTATTTAATGAGACCTGCTTTATGTCAAAGAGTAAAGCTAGGTTTGTCCCATTTTGCAAGGGCTGGTATACACAGGAGATTTATCATGGAAATTGCCATGGAACAAGATCCTTGTATGCACCTTGATTATACGAGTGCAACAAATATGCTATCCTGACTCAACCTGCAGTCACTGTTGCTATGACCCTACTGGCTCTGTCAGCAATGAAGAAAAAAAATCTTATCATGCCTTCTCAAACACAATGTAATCTCTGATTTTGATAAACATAATCAATTCAAACTTCATTATGATGTCATTGAGCTATTAAAAAAAAGAGCAAAGGATGAAACTTTCTTATTCTTAGACAAAACTTAACAGTCACTTTATATGACTAAAATAAATTTTACTGTTCTTAATTCTTAAAAGCAGTCCATTATTCAAATACAAACACTCACACAAAGAGAATAATCAGGTAGAGTTATAACATATGAGATTGCTGGTTGAAGTGTACTTAAGTTTCTCTGGAAGAGAATTGCTGGTAGGGGCAGTAAGAACCAATCATACCCTAAGAACAAAGCCTGTTTTTTACAGCCCAACCTTGTATCTTTTGACCAAATCTTTTTGGAGCGGGTATGATTTGTCAGGAACAAGCTGAAAGTGATTGTAAAGTGTTTTCAGAGTAACAGGATTTACTAGAAAGGTATTTGATAAGGTTGTTTATCATGTGCTAGCTATTTTTATATTTGTAATGCAAAGTTGTTTTCACTATATCATATATACATATTTTGCACCACATAACACTATTCCTAGAATTGCAAAATCAGCTAGAGAAGTGAAATAAAATATGCATTAATCTTTAGCCAAAAATATGCAACACTGAGAATCTTCCACAAAATAAAGAAATTAAAATTTGTAATAGCTAAGCAGTAAAGGTAAGGAAGGTTATTTTTAGTACAAAAGAATACAATGTAACACAATTTCTAACTCCACTGTGCATTACTAAGTGTTATGCTTTACTCCTGTAGAGCAAAACTAGCAATGATAGGAAGGAATATATTAGAATTGCTTATTGATTAGAACATGAACACTGAAAGACTCGATGTTTATTTTACTGAAGTGTCTCACTGCAATTAAATGAGAGAAGTATTTTGTTTAGTATGCCTGTGGTTTTGTTTATTTTCCACAGACCTATGAAATTTTAAGCATTAAGATAAAAAATTAAAATATTTATTTAAAGGTAATGTTCATCCTGTCCACTGTTTGGAACCATTCCTCAATAAGTTACTAGAACTAAGGTGAGGAACAACAATTTTCAGTGCCAAACTGTAAGAAGTTTATTTTTCAGTTTAAAACTAAATTTATAAATTATAAATGAATCGATGGGAATATACTACAGTATTTGTTTCCCTTTTGACAGTGATACATGCCAGTTCTCAGCTATTTGAAATATTATTTTCTCAACACTAATATCAGTTTAAAATTTTAATTTAGGAATACTATTTCTTTATTCTAGTGCTGTTAAATATAAGCAGTTTTAATTTTTAACTGTCACTTATCCCATGTTAATTAAACACAAAATAGTCAGACCTATTGAAGGACAAAATCTTCAAATGAGAGCTTTCTCATAGAGAGCTCATAAGATTCCCTTAAAACATTCCTCTCACTAATATGAATATATTCAGTGCTGCTTTCATGTTTCAAGGCGGAGCAATGTATTACTCTAGCCAATCAGTTCTTAATATATTTTCCATACACAACTGAAAAACAAGGTTGGCAATACTTGATGTGGAGCTGTGCTCTGTGATGAGGTGGAAGAGGTGTTAATTGATTCTGATTGACACAAAAGCTGAAGTGATTCAGATAGGTCACTTTGGATAGTCGCTGAGGCCTCAAAAACAACGAGGAAGAGTTTTCTTCAATCAGTTGCAGCAGCCTGTGAATGGGAATGTCTCATGCAGGTATTTTCACTTTCAGAACAGTGAAATGTATGTCAGAAATAGCAAACTAATTTTAGATTTAATTAAGAATGGATAAATGAGGTTTCCCGAGTGCAGTCATGGCAGCTGACAACACTAGGAGAACTCCCAATCTACCACCACACTATACTCTCTAAGCCTCCTCTCCTCCCCTCAGATATTGTTGCCTCTTAGGACTACACCTGCATTATCAAGTAATTTGATATAAACAGAGCAGATTGGTAGATCAAAGCAGTAGTACTGAAGCTCCTCCTCCATTAAATGAGCCTTAAGAAACATTAGGTCTAGTCCCCTGACAAAACATGCCCATTTTTCACGTGTTCAATGCTGTCTAAAAAGCAGTCCTGCTGGAAGGGTATCTTCTCTCTTTCCTTCCTCAACCGAAGGCCCCATTCCCAAGAAACATCACAGTCTTCCTGTCACCTGTTTTCATGG
Source organism: Platalea leucorodia (assembly GCF_965183815.1). NCBI lineage: Eukaryota > Metazoa > Chordata > Aves > Pelecaniformes > Threskiornithidae > Platalea > Platalea leucorodia. The sequence goes on along the minus strand of NC_138823.1, from coordinate 87,379,208 downwards.
ATGAAGGTAGCAATTAGTGCCCTTGCTATCACTGCTCTTGTAAAAATCTCACATACAAAATGCTTCTATTCCTGTTTGTGCTATTTTCTAGGTGAAAGCATGGTGACAGCTGCCCAGTCCTCACAGGGATGATTTCCTCAGTTTCCAGAGAAAGGTCACATTGTACCCAAGCATTTAGGTTTCACCCAGAGTTTCCATGGCTTGAGGAAATGAGAGTATCCATATGTTCTCAGTGTCCTATAATCCCTTTTTGCACACAGAAGTCTTCACAAACAAAAGATTTCAATAAGGTAAACCAGAATGTAAGTATTCCTTGTTTTCTCAAGAGCTTTGAAAAGCTGCGCTCCATGCCTTATGGTAAAACACTTAACTACTAGTTACACAGCCCCAATTCTATCCACCGTACTTACACATTTCTTTTCCTTTCCTCTTTTCTTTGATTGACTCAGAACATAAGACAAATATACCTCCTGTACTACTGATCACCCTCTATATACCCTTGTTTTCTCCTAGACATCTGCTTTCAAGAATAGTTCATAAGTGTATACAAACAAACAAGTGTATACAAGTGTATACAATCACCTTGACTATTTAATGGTTCCTAGCATTTTCTAAGTGGGCCTAATCTCTTTGCATGTATGGCAACATAAGGCGTGCACTAAAATGAAAATTTTCATTCCAGATTTTTTCTCCTATTGCAAGCAATATCATGTAGGCATTTATACTTTATAATCAGACAAGAATTTTTTTCCGTTACCCATATATGTCAGCCTTCTAACACCATTGGTCGCAATCAATCAGTGGGCAATTATTGTCTGAGATATCCATGCCTGCAAATGAATGTAGAATTTTATAGAGCAAATATAATTAAAAAAAAAAATCTAAAAGGAACCAAAAGCATTTTTTTTTTTGTAATAACACATCTCTGTCCTCACAACTGATGTCAGAACAGGTCTCCCCATGGCCGAATATTTGTTCACATGCCTTGTGGAAAAGAACTTGGAAAACAGTAGGGATTGTCCTAGTTGGTGACATCTTCTTTAAAAAATATAGGTTTATTCAATGGTTTTGGAACTTTATAGAAAGATAATAAAATCATGGCAGTAACAATAACTGGAATCAAAAAGAAAAGCATTGTAAAAATGTCAAGTTTGAATGGATGCAGGACATTTAAGGAACATTATTTCTAATATTTTCATTGTCAAGTAATAAAACATAATATAAATATTACTAGGTCACAAATGGTTACCCAGTGCTCTTCCTGAGTCACCTTGGACTGTGAAGACTGACCTACTCATAAAGCTAAACTTCAATAAGCTTGGGAATTTGGTCGTGAGTATTTCTTTTAGTATGTAAGACTAAGGAAAAAAAGAAATTTGAGAAAAACTGTCAGTTCTTCAAAGAAATAATACTGAGAGCATAAGTATAAAATCAGAAAAATATAGAAAGTTTAGTAGGAGATCAGCTTGGTTAAACTAAGAGTTCTTCATTGCCCTCAAATATAAGAAGGAAGCATTTAGAAACTAAAAATTAGGACAGATTACTGAGGACAAAAATAAAGCCTAGGTGTAGAAGAAAAAAATTGAAAGGTCAAGACACAAATGAGATGCAATTAGCAAAAGGCATAAGAATGACAAGAAATCAGCTTCTAAGTATAAAAGGAAGACCAGAGAAAGCATTGTTCTGCTACTAATCAAGAAGGAAAGCTATGCACAGATAACACAGAGAAGGCTGAAGCTTTTAATAGCTTTTTTTGCATCAATCTGCAGTAAAAACATCCATTAAGGAGAAGTGCCTAGCATAATTAATATCAGCAACAAAAGAGGAAGATCTCAACATGGAATAGGAAAGACATGAGTTGCAGAGCACTTAGATAAGTTAAATCAATGTGATCTGATGAACTTCGTCCTAGGATACTGGCTGATGCAATCAAAAACCTCTTAGTGGTTATCTTTGAGAACTCTTGGAAGACAGCTATGGTACCAAATGATTTGGAAAAAAAATCTGTACATAAAAGAATAGAAAAGAAGCTGCAGAATTATACAGCAGTTAGTCTGACTTCATTCCTCAGAATAGAAAAGGTTTTTTAAAAGCAAAAAGTCCCAAGCTACTTGTAAACAGTGTGTAGACAAGATGAATGAGAGTCTATGTAGGTTTGTCAAGGACAAATCCTATCAGACCAGTCTGTTTTCCTCTTCTGAGAGGGTAACAGGCCTTTGAATAGGAAAGCATTAACAGATGTCACATGTAAGCTAGGAAGCAAGGATGAAGCAGTGCTATACATGCCAAATCTGGAGCTTACTACATGAAAAAGCTTTAAAAACAGGAATTAATGTGTATATGATTTAGTTGTTATGCAGATGAAAGCTAAATGTGAGGTACGTGTATTACTTAAGAAGAGCTATTTCATTTATCTGGTAAAATGCTTACATCTATGTGATGAAGCGAGTAACAAAATCAAGCAGCTGAGTATGGGCAAGAAACAAATTTGGATATTGAAGACACAAAAATTTGTCAGTATCGTGTAGGATAGTCAAAGGTTAAAGGAGGACTGTGTTACCTAATATTGATAATGATTGGCTACATGTTGGTGTGTGAATATAGGTTTGAGAAAACTAAGAAATTCATGCCAGACATAAGTGAAATGACCATAGCCAGGAGAAGAACACATGACACAATGTGACAGGAATAACCAAATACTTGAAAAGGGAAATCAGATGTGGCTAGGCAAACTGTTCCCTGAAAGGAATATATTGGGAACAGATTTTTAAGCAGACAACTGAGGCTAGCATCTGAGCAATAACACCCTGGATGGCTGAAAATGATAACAGCATATAACTGGAGTGCAGGAGTTTCCAAAGTGTGTGGGTGGCCCAGATGTCACTGGCACTGATTGGTCAGTGACATGTAGTAGCCTCAAATTCAGAAAAGAACAGGCAACTTATGACATCACAGTGGCTTTAGGCTATTTCATATGACATCCCGATGAGCAAACCACAGAAAAAGAGTAAAGACAGAACTACTGTAATATGCAAACCTGACTGGTTAATTTTCGTGGAGTAAAGCTGGTCCATTGGCAAAAAGGAGTCTGCCTTGACTCTGATTCATTTCTGGGTTATCATGATTTGCCTGGATGCCGGAACAAATAGAAATATAGAAATAGGAATAGATTAAATGGTGGAAGTACAAAATACTACACTGAACAGATATAACCAGCTGGACTGATATAGGATATAAAACATCTAGAGCTTGATAATTCCTCAAGAAAGGATCTGGGGTTTTTGGCAGTTGAATAACTGCCAATGTACTGACATTATGCTTTTACAATAACGACAAACATCTCACAAAAAATTATGAACAGACTTATGGACTACTGATCATGTTATTCGTATCTGTGTAATAATTCGGATGTTTACACATCCTCCTACTTTATGCACATTGGTAAGGCCTCAGCTGGAATAGTGTATGCAGTTTTACATGTTGCACATTAGGAAAGATGTGCATTTATTGTGAAAAACATAAGACAGCAGCAAATATAGAAACTAAAGAAGCTCCTCAGGCAGGACCCTAAGTCAGTCAGGCTTTCGGAATGAGTCTGTGCCTACTTTTTTCTTTATAGTGAAATCCCCAAAGAAGAATGACTTGTTCTTAAACTCACAAAAGCCAGGGATTATTAAACTATTAACTAGAATTCCTAGCTTTTAAAATGCAGACAGATTAGAAACATAAAGGATTTATATGCAGCGCTGTCTCTCCCAACCCACCGCTTTGTTACTTCCAGCCTGCTCCGTGACTAAGTCACAGCAAATCATGCCCAGTTCCCTGTGCTCCCTCTCCAACACCTCTGAAAATTTCCTGTCTGCTCCCTGTTTCTTCTCAGCAGCTCAGGTTCTCCTCCACCTGCAGACTTCTACATCTTTCAAGTGACTTTCTCACTCCCTTCTTCTGCTTGCCACAGCATGCAGTTTCCAGGAGCCCTGATCTCTGCCAGATTCAGCTACTTCCTGGGAAGAAACATGTCTCTTCTGTCTCCAGATAAGTATCTGAGTTAATCCCTCTCCTGAAAGGAGCATAACATGCAAAACAAGAAGATACAAAGATACCATCTGTCCCATTCTTGTAAGTACTCATCAGAAATAATCTGTTCTCCATTGCAGATATGGAGAAGAAAAGAAATAATACTCTTAAATTTCCACAAGAAGGATTCAGGTTAGAGATAAGGCACTGGAACACATTACTTGGAAGAGTGGAGTATCTCTCATCAGAGATGATACTTTAAAAAGAGAGTTAGCTATTCATCTGTCAGCAATAATATCAATATAGCTCACCCACAGAATATAGGCATAAGCAAGAAGTTCCCCTATAACTTTTTTTTTTCCAAATTTTATTCAAATGTGTTTTGTTACTGTATGACTTTATCAGGTTGATGATTTCAGCAGATGTTAAAACTGGAATTTTGCATATTCATGATTACTGGGGACTGGGTGAACCCAAAAATCACAAAATTGGGAATGACATGAAAGCATATGAGCAGGAAATAAACTACTTTAAAAATATATATTGCTTGACTAAGAACTATTTGAAACTTAATGCTTTAAAAGAAGTTGTGCTTTGAAGTTTTGAGTCTGCTTGACTCTTGTACCCATGGGTATGCCCTAAAACTTACAAAACCAATATGATGTGGAACCACCAGTCTGTGAAGGATATTAGACAATGTTTAAATTCAGTGCTGAATGGGGAGAGAAGAGGGACGATGCAATGTCTGCAGTTAGTTTTTCTTTGTGAGAGGTATTTCTCCACCTAAACTTGAAAATGTATGCACAATTCAAAAATTAGATATTAGTGTAGTGGGTTTTGAATGAATTAAGAAAGGATTTTATTTAAAGCTTTCCTATAGTTGTGCAGCTTAAATTTCATTCCACAAGAAAGCAACTGACTGATTTTTTTGTTTGGGGTTTTTTGTGTGTGGGTTTGTTGTTTTTTTTTTTAATTTATCTAGAGATACAATCCTTTTTGGTTTTTTGATTTGGTTTGGTTTTTTGTTATTATTATTATCCCATGGTCTTTTTTTTTTAGCTGAGATACAAGGTGTTGAGCAGCAACTGAAATCCGCCTCCAGCTATTTCAATATTAGTTAGTTGTCAACATTTCTTCTAAATGATACTTGTAATTTGTTCCTGAATTTACCTGCTCTTTGTCATTTATAGCAGGTTCAATGCTTAAAAATAAAACTCTGAAATAATATTTTGGCATCACTATGTCAGTTTTACAGCAACCTTCTATATGACACACAATATTTTATGCAAAGGAAAAAATCACTGTCATGTCCTACACAGCTCACTGGACTTTTTTGTTCCACCAGAGGTATGTGGGTTCAATATATGGGCATAGAATATTGTAAATGAGGCTTGTTGTCCACTTCCAATTATACCCAGAATGACATTTGTGATGCCTATTAAGAAAGAAAAAGAAAAAAAAATATTATCAGTTTCAAAAGCAGTGGAGTACTTGTACAACATACAGTTAAAGGAATCTTATGGTCACATTTAAATCAGACTTGTATGCTGTTCAGACAGCAAATTTGAAAGTATTGGTTTAGGAATAGCTGTAACAGGTTTGTCGGTCCACACATGCATGCTAATTTAGCATGCTGCTGGGCACACCTGCATGGTCTAGCTGCAAGGCGACTTCAGTACTTTCCACCTGCCTTGACTGAGGACTAGAGGTGAATGGGATGAAACTGGATCCTATCATATTTACAGCTGTTTCATAACCTGCTCCTTCAGAGCATCAGCAAAAAAGCCTGGAATTCTGTCTCTGTTAATGCACGGAAAGGAGCAGATCACTTACACCATGTCTGTGTGTTTTCCAGTCTTATCTGTTTCAAAAGAAGTTGTAAAAAGACCTTCAGTTGGGTGCACAAAATGGCAGTAAGCTCAGTATTCATATTACATTTGTAGGTCTAACACACGGAGAGGGGGGAAGTTGTCACCCATGCAGAGCTGAAAGGAAGTTTTCTGAAAAGACATTATGAAACTGCATAATAATTTTGGTAAATTGGATAATAATTTTTTATGTGAACCTGGGCCCAGTCCTACAATGTAGAGAGGTCCCTTTACCCATAGCTGTCACACAAACAGGATTACAGCAAGGGGAATGAAGTAGCTCACAGCAAATTATGTGGTACACTTAAATGACACTTCCCCAGTCTCTCTCTGGGGTTCCTGAGTTCTTTCTCTGCTGTACAGAAGTGTGTTAGAGACTAAAATCCACTTCTGGATGCTTTTCTTGAAGTAGGGCTAAAATTACGTAAGGGAATTTAGGAAGGCCATAGGACCACTCAAAAGCTCCCTTTAAACAGGAAATAAGTCAGGACATAGGAATTGAAATGGAATGACCACCTTTGCTTTGGACTTTCACTCTGCTCCTCAGAAGATATTACAAAGAGTTTCACCACAGTAAAGTCCAGGAGATTATTTTTCACAGCAGGAAATGGACAGTATTGTGTTCTTCAAATCTTTCCAAAAGATGTATTAGGACATACGTTTAAACATATGAGAGATTTCAGGATGTACTTTAACCCTTTTTTTCCTCATATTATGCAATTTAAAAAGGACATTTCTCTAAATATAATAGGTTTTGGAAGAAAATATATATTGCAAACTCATACCATTCAACTGAGAAATGACTATCGTTTCCTCAGCCACCCAGCATGAAAAAGATTATTATTAATAGAAGACACTAAATGCAAGCTGAGTTCTCAGCAGGATTATTACATACACAGTTTAATGGACTTTCTGGATTAGTAAAGTGTTCAGGTGCCTATTCCTTTATGAACTAAATTCTTGTGTGGTTTTGGGGACTATATAATGCTTGATAATACTCAGGTCATTGCTCCTGGGAAAGAGGAGAGAGCAGCTTCAACACCACCCTCTGTATAACACACCAGGACAATTCACACAACCTGTGAGTTACTCCTTCTTATCTGCAGAGCAAGAACTTGCCATGTAGAGACAGAAAGCTAGTTTTGGCTATGTAGGTTATTCTGGTGGATGGCATACTGGTCCCTCCATCCTTCTCTCTAAATGAAAAAGGCTTTGGATGGGTGGAAAATAGGCGTGCTGAGCCACAGAAAGAACTGCCTGTCAGATGTGTAATATGTGCAGAGCTTAAGTGATTTCAGATACTGTCAGACCTTGCTTATATACCCAACAGCATTTCCTCTGCGCTACCATCTTGAATAACAGCACAGTAAAAATTCTGGATCATTATTTTTAATGACAAGAGGGGAATTAGGATTCACAGTTAGATGAGCAGTTTGCAGTTAAGGTCATGGACAAGAGAAATGCAATTTTCAGTACTCTGGCATAAAGTACATTGCAGCAGGTCCTTTTTTTGTAATGCTGTGAAAAACCCCAGCAGACTGGCATGACCACAGTGAGGAGTGATGTCAAAGCTGTGCGCATTTCTCAGTGGTGTCTACAAATGTGGAGGAAAAAAAAAGATCAGTTCTTACAGAGGCCTTCTCTGTGTCTGAAGAGAAGACCTGTAGGAAAAGCACACAAGTACAAGGCATAGGAGGAATTCCTTTCATCCCATTTATACCATAGCACTAGTGCATGGGATTAACCAGTCTTTCATAAAACTAGTAAATGTGTTACATACTACAGTCTTAACACTTATTTTTATTTGCATGGGAAATTGTTCACAATTTAAAGTGAACTAGAATTTCAGAAGAATTCAAAGAGAATTCTGAAACACAAACAAAAGTTATTTTTCATTATTTATAATAGTTTAATATTTATGTTGTGTTTTTTTAAAAATGATCTTTTTTGTTCAGATGCTAAAATAGATATTTCAAAGGGCCACATCCTGAGACAGAACAGACATTTTTCTGAATTCACCCCAACGTGATTTTTCAGATCAGAGACTATTGTTAAATATAAAGTTAAGCTTGCCATTCTTCACTTTCTCTGATGATTTATGGATCAAAGCATCACTTGTTTGGATCTTTTCTAAGACAGAGTTATTTTAAAGGACTTTCACAGGGGTTACTTTGTGAAACTGGAAGCCTTCCAAGATGCCTGATCTTGACAAATGGCCAAGATGAAGCCATGTTTACATTTTAAATGACTACACAGCCTCCTCCTCAGCATGCTTTAAGAGTCCACTCATGTAGTGCTTATACACACAGAGTTCCCGTCAATCTTAAAGGAATGACATATATATAAGGAACTCAGAATTATTTTTTTTTCCCTTGGATAGAACCATTTCTCCTACTCTTATGCAATGTACCCTTGAAGAAAAACAATGTACTTGCAACACAGTTTTAAAGAAATCTTTTCAAAATCATTTTCTTGTCTCAGATTGGTGATTCCCTCTTCCTCCACACTGCAGCAAAAAACAGAAGTGATGAGGCATAAGCAAATTTCTGAAAAAAATATTTTAATTGAACAAATATTTGTGGAGTCTAACAATATGGACCTGCCATTGGAAAAGCAAAGGTTGGACATGCGATAAAGATGGAAAGAATATTAGGTAGAAGAATATTTTCTACCTAAGTGTATTTTAGATTCTGAAAGAATTATATGAAACTGTCAACAAATGACAATATTTTCATGACTCAGGGGTTCCAACCAAGGACTGGAGGAGTTTGGTATTGCAGAGAATTAATTCGTTCATAGTCTAGTGGTGGCCTTATCAAAAGGAGCAATACTTACAGGAGATTTCCTTTTTTACTATGTGAGGGATGTGCTGCTACAAAGCAATACAAGTTTTGTTCAAAGGAGTATAAGCAGATAGGAGAACTCGTATCATAATTTAGAAACCTACTTCACAGATGGGGATAACAACAGTCCTGAAATCAACCAGCATTTATAAGTGTTTATCTACTGGCCAGAATGCATAGAACATATAAGATTAACCATTGTATTCTTGGCGCATGATGGAAAGATGCTGCTGTCTCATGACATCTGACTTGTCAGAATTTATCTATTTGCTTTTAAAAACAAGAAGGGGATATGACAAGTTTAGTTTCTAGAAGATGGGTTATCTGGAAGTTGGAAACAGAAGGTGGATTTTGCATGACCTAGCCCTGTTCAGGTAAGGTTCTATTCAGATAAGAGGTCACATGTGGAAAGAGATCGTATCAGGCAATGTTGGAGGAAGGCAATATTCTTGAGGTCCAGACAGAAACCTTTTATTAGCTTAGTGATTCATAGAACAAGGGTTGCACTTCTAAAGGATGGGGAGGGAGCCAGAGAAATTTGTTTCAGCCTTGAAGAAGAGGAAGGCAATTAAGAGCGTGTCATGCTAACTATCTACAAAGACTGCTACAAATGGCCTGAGAGTGCACTTCTGCAAGTGAGTTTGTCTATTTCTAACCATTAATACAATTTTAGAGTAGTGGATTTCTCTTTTTTTCCCAAATATTTGAGATTGTCTGTCTCTGGAATCTCTGCTCATCTCCTCTATTAACTAGACTAGAGCTAGTATGTCCACCTTCCTCAACAACCAACAGACCAACAGACATGTAGCTTCATTCATGGTGCTCTCTGTTGGAAATATAAACAGTTCAGTTAAAGATTTTTCCCATGAGGGCCATAAAGCAGAATATTATAGGAAAGAGTGAAACTGCAAATTGTAAATCCTCAGTGAGTGTTAAAGATAAAAATTATGTAGAACACAAAATATGATAAAGCAAACACGTGTCAAATGTGTTAACTTAACGTTGTAACACAAGAAGCTCTTTGTGACCCAATCTTCATTTCTCTTACCCCTTCTCTCTGTTTCACACATGAGTTGACTGAAGTTTTTAATTGATGGAAACGCCTGGAGAAGTGAAGAGGTACATAATGCTGTTCCAACTATATGAAAGAATGTCTCTGAAGACCAAGTCAGCATTAATATATGGTACATATAAATCAAGAATAATGATATCAAAACTCTTCAGATGGGGACTAGCAATCTTAACAGCACTGGACATGTCCTTAAGGCAACATAAAATACACAAATCGTGACTTTTCATTAGTGAAGTATTTTCTCCCAAGGCTATCATAAAAGAAAGTTTATTACACTTACTTGGTGGGATGCAGAAGGAGGCTTTTCTAAAATCTAATTTCTTTATAAAATGTACTTGATAAATGGTAATTTTTAAATCTTCCAAGCTGTCCATTCTCACTGATTTTGTTTTCATAAAAACTTAAGAGGGGTTGAATTTTCCCTGAACTAATAGCTCCTTGAAGGCCTTTGTAGAGTGAGTAGTGAATTAACAAACCTCCAGAGTGATCTAAATGATGAATAACCTCTAGGACACCTGAGGCAAGTGAACTTTCCCTCACTGCATGCCAGAGCTGATGTACAACATCGTCACTTTTGTGAAGTGAAACCTAGCTGCCATGGGGCTATCCTATAATTACTTGAGTTCTCTAAAATAGTGGCTACTGTTGCCTGCACAAATCTGTTAACTTAGCTGTTTGTTTGTTGTCTTCTAATTTGCTCTCAGAATTCTTAGCCATGTGTCAATTATGCAAAAAAAAAAAAAAAAAAAAAAAAAAGCAAAGAGTGTTTTAGCTGTGCTTTTGTGGTTCTAATTAGCAGCAGTTTTGATAAGCATTTCAGTGTTGTAAATATTGGTAAGCATTAGTGCTTATTTCTTTCACAATGTTATTTCAGCTCAAGTGAGCTAACGTGAATCGTTCACCAGTGTTCTCTGAACTACATGCTGTAACACAATGAAAAGAGCTATTTTCATTGACTGAAATTTTTAAAAGGCATTTTTATATTAGCTTGAAGACTCCTAAGGGAAAAAAAAAAAAAACAGTTCAGATAAAATCATTGATTTTTTTGTCTACTTTCCAGGCAAAAATATGCCAATAGAATTTCTCATGGTTTACACACAATAAAATAAATCTACTCTGTCATTGAACAAAAATCTGTATTAGGTCACACCTCCAGATTCCCTCAAAGTGTATCTAGATCTTTGAATTTAAATTTCCAGCTTAAAGAGTATAAAATTTTATACTGATATTCTACAGTACCATAGTGTCCTGGTTTCAGCTGGGATAGAGTTAATTTTCGTCTTGGTAGCCGGTATGGGGCTGTGTTTTGGGTTTAGGATGAGAACAATGTCGAGGATACACTGATGCTTTGGTTCTTGCTAAGTAGTGCTAAGCTGTTGCTAAATAGGTGCTAAGTGGCGCTCACACTGGTCAAGGACTTTTCAGCTTCCCCTGCTCTTGCCAAGTGCACAAGAAGCTGGGAGGGGGCACAGCCAGGGGGAGGGCTGACCCAGACTGGCCAAAGGGCTATTCCATACCATATGACGTCATGCTCAGTATATAAGCTGGGGGAAGAAGGAGGAAGGGGGGGGGAGATGTTGGGCATGATGGCTTTTGTCTTACCAAGTAACCGTTACGCGTGATGGAGCCCTGCTTTCCTGGAGATGGCTGAACACCTGCCTGCCCATGGGAAGTAGTGAATGAATTCCTTGTTCTGTTTTGTTTGCGTGCACGGTTTTTGCTTTGCCTATTTAACTGTTCTAATTTATTTTACTTCAATTATTAAACTGTTCTTATCTCAACCCACGAGTTTTCTCCCTTTTACTCTTCTGATTCTCTCCCCATCCCACTGGTGGGGAGTGAGCGAGCGGCTGCGTGGTGCTTAGTTGCTGGCTGGGGTTAAACCACGACAGTCCTTTTTGGCGCCCAACGTGGGGCTCGAAGGGTTCGAGATAACAACAGATTTAATTGGAATGTGCCAGATCGAATTTATAGCTGTTATTGCTGTTTAGCTGTTAATCGGCAGGCTTCTGTGCTTGCCATGGGGCTTGCTTGCCTTACTGTATGTTAGAGTCATCTTACTGTGTTGTGCCTGGGAACATTTTGATAACAGCAATGACCACGTACCCGGGCTGGCAGATGGCCAGGGCATCGCTGTTTTTCTGTGCTGCTGTACTGGACAGGCTGGAACTCCAGTGTCAACTCGAGTCGAAGGGACTGTGACCTGTGGACGAGTTCCTGCGGGAGCACGACACCCCAAAGCGTCTGTGGACGTGGATAATCCCATGGCAGAGCAGCCCATGGAAGTTAAGAGTGGAGCAGAGATCCACCTGCAGCCCATGGAGGACCCCATGCTGGAGCAGGTGGATGCCCGAAGGAGGCTGTGACCCCATGGGAAGCCTGTGCTGGAGCAGGCTCCTGGAAGGACCTGTGGACCCGTGGAGAGAAGAGCCCACGCTGGAGCAGGTTTGCTGGCAGGACTTGTGACCCTGTGGGGGACCCACGCTGGAGCAGTTAGTGAAGAACTGCAGCCCGTGGGAAGGACTCACATCAGAGAAGTTCATGGACTGTGCTGTCAGGGGGACTCCACGCCGGAGCAGGGGCAAGGGGAGGACTCCATTGCAGTGTTAAACCCTATAACCTGGCCCAAAGGGGCCAGGGGTGGAGACTGTAATGGAAATACCTTTAAATTGTTGTGACCCGGGATTTGAGTTGCATGTTATGGGAATTACTATAGCAAGAACCCCTTGTTGCTAGCCAGGCTAGGCGTAAGGGGAGGAGTTCATTGCAATGTTAAACCTAGCCCAAAGGGGCCAGGGGTGGAGATTGTGATGGATATACCTTTAAATTGTTGTAACCCATGATCTGAGTTGCATGTTCTAGGAACTACCATAGCAGGAACCACCTGAACCAATGGAGGAGAAGCCTTACAAGAAGCAGTGCAAGTGCAGCAGTGACCTGACCTGAGCTGGCTTTGGTGCCCAATAACTCCACCCAACACACCACCTCACCACCTCTCCTGTCCTGAGTGACCACTATCACAGATGGAGCCCAAGTCATGGACTAAACGAGCTCAATGGACATTTTGGGGACAACAGGGGTGGTGGTTAAAGAGGATGTATTGGATAATGTGGGACCTGAGCATGATGTAAATGGTATGGAATAAGGGGTGGATACTGTCCTGGTTTCAGCTGGGATAGAGTTAATTTTCTTCTTGGTAGCCGGTATGGGGCTGTGTTTTGGGTTTAGGATGAGAACAATGTCGAGGATACACTGATGCTTTGGTTCTTGCTAAGTAGTGCTAAGCTGTTGCTAAATAGGTGCTAAGTGGCGCTCACACTGGTCAAGGACTTTTCAGCTTCCCCTGCTCTGCCGGGGGCACAAGAAGCTGGGAGGGGGCACAGCCAGGGGGAGGGCTGACCCAGACTGGCCAGGGGGCTATTCCATACCATATGACGTCATGCTCAGTACATAAGCTGGGGGAAGAAGAAGGAAGGAGGGGACATTGGGCATGATGGCTTTTGTCTTCCCAAGTAACCGTTACGCGTGATGGAGCCCTGCTTTCCTGGGGATGGCTGAACACCTGCCTGCCCATGGGAAGCAGTGAATGAATTCCTTGTTCTGTTTTGTTTGCGTGCACGGTTTTTGCTTTGCCTATTTAACTGTTCTCATTTATTTTACTTCAATTATTAAACTGTTCTTATCTCAACACACGAGTTTTCTCCCTTTTACCCTTCTGATTCTCTCCCCCATCCCACTGGTGGGGAGTGAGCGAGCGGCTGCATGGTGCTTAGTTGCTGGCTGGGGTTAAACCACGACACATAGGTACTTCATCAAATAGTGTAAATTATGGGTCTGTATCATATTTCAAATATAAGACAAAAATTAGAAGAATTGATCACAGAACTTGCATGAAAGCAGAGTGACGTAGTATGTTTGGTGGGAACAGTATGTCTCTACTATTAGACATCAAGGATTGGTTTTGCTGCTAAAGGAATTGGTCATGGCAATCTAAAAGGATTTATTGAAACATGTCCAGTTCAGATATTTAGATAATGTCAGTTTATTGGTTTCATAAGAGAGGTATCAAATACTTTTTCGTGCATGCATGTGACACAATCTAGGAAGCTCATGCTTCCCAAGCTCATTTTCAGTTTTCACTTTATTTAATGTCAACTTTACTTTAACTTTACTTTAACTTTACTTTAACTTTACTTTAACTTTACTTTAACTTTACTTTAACTTTACTTTAACTTTACTTTAACTTTACTTTAACTTTACTTTAACTTTACTTTAACTTTACTTTAACTTTACTTTAACTTTACTTTAACTTTACTTTAACTTTACTTTACACCAGTATTTTGTCTCCCCATTAATGACTATCTTAAATCTTTGTTTTTTCTTTATTTGGGCGTTTATAATTTACTGAAAAGAAACCACAGCTAGTATAGAGTATATGCAAATTTTCTTCTAACTTTATTCCTTGACATTTCAGGAAGCTGTGATCTGGGGAATGCCTCAAGATATCCTGCTTTTTTCTTGTGTCACAATGTAATCCTGAAACTTTTGGTGCTTAAACTTAGGTTCCAGTGATGGTGCTTGGGTGTTCAACTTATTAAGTGAAAGATCAGGTAAAGCAAGCAGTTTGTGGACGCATTTGGAGGAAAGATTTCTCATGCTGGTAACTACCAGGGTTGGATTCGGTGCCCTAGGTGGTCCTTGTCAGCCTCACATTCCTAAGATTTTCTCATTTAAACAGAGATACCACAGTGTATTTTTCAAGATAATAACATGCAAAATGTTCTCCACATGAATTTAAGAATTATCAACAATTTTAGTTTTACAGTTCATATTCTCTAACGTTGAGTTCAGAAAGCTATGGCAGTGCTAACTTGAGACATCAAGTGCCACAGTAAGACTCACTTCACCCTTTCATAGTTGAACCAAGGAAATGACCTTGTAGACTAACTTAAACACCCACCCACCCCACCCCACCCCACCCCACCCCCCACCCCACCCCCCACCCCACCCCCCCCCCCCGCAACAGTTTACCACATTTTTGACATTCTGAGAGTTCTCATTTTTCTGTGACCATCGTCATCACCAGCTACTGCAGTAGTCCTCTTCCTTTGCCATATTTCTGGACTTTCAAATACCAACAGTGCATTAAATATTTTTTTCATCTATTTTTAGCTTCATCAGTATTTTTCATAGGCTGTTCTACTACCTGTAGAAAAAAGGTCAGTCCTTTTTTAAGTGTTTCCATACACAAATAGTAAGGCTTTTTAACCATTACCTCTTTTTTCATGGTATTACAATTTTCATGGTATTACTATTTCCACAGAAGAGGGTGCTTTTAGCAATACACAGGAATATGAAAGGAGGAAAGAGATTTAAAAGTGGAAGACTAAAATATGGACAAATAATTCAAATGTATATCTTTACACACGGTTTCAGGTATTTCTGTTTTTTTTTTTTTTTTAAACAATATAGATGCTTGTGGATAGGCTGGTGTATATTTGGGTCTTTGGAATATAGGCATTGATGTATAGGAGTAGTACAGAACTGTGCTGGATAAAAAATGTCTTAAGGCTAACATTTTTCAAAACGACATGTGCTTCTCACCTAATAAAGTTCTTTGTGACAGATGACTGCTCAGTGTTTTGCCATGTGACTTCAGGGTGATTAGGTTCATGTACGCCACACTGCCCTCATACTTTCAAGAACGGAAATGCTGAAGGTCAATACGTTAGTTTATGCAAAACCACGCTCTTTTTTTCTTCTGTACTACCTGCACATATTTACATTGCCAGAACAAATAAGTTACCTAGAAGACATGTTGGTGCAAAACACCACACTGTGTGATCTGTTTAATGGTTCTGTTTTTCTGAATTCTATAGCCCTGTTGTAATGTCCTTCTCTGTATACGTTTGCTTTAATGAATTGGCTGTTCTAAACGCCTGAATACAGATCTGATATCTAAGACTTTCTGAATCCTAATTTTGGCTCTTACAGACTGAATGCTCCTGAGTGGGTATGTTGTAACTTAGAGGTTAAAGCAAGTTTCCGGGCACATTATTTTCACAGGAATATTATGGACACTGCTAATGCTTATAACCATACTTGGAAGCCACATGGTGCCATAACTTTGAGTTATTCCTGCCTATAGCTTCTAGAATTCCTAGTTAGTAAATCTGCATTATATATCTGCTATTCATACTTATTTAATCCATAACAGCACAACAAATACGTTGCAACATCACTAACAGTTCATAGCTCAGATATAAATAATTGCATACTTTCATTGCTTTTAATCTATGCTTGAAATTATGGGGATTCTTAACTATCATCTAATCAGATTTAGCATTCCAGTTAGGCTGTGTTGCATTTTGTGTTGAAATTCCTTACTCAGTTCACGCTGGCATAAGTATGGGCTGCTGTTGCAAGGAGCGGTCTTGAACCTAGATAGCTGTTGTGTCTGTACAAGCAGTTGCATGTGTGACAAGCCAGATCAGGAAGCTAAATTATTAATTCTGAGAGGGATCAGTTCCTTGATCTGAGAAGCTGCATAAATTGCTGGTGCTCAGACACAGTAATGCAAGAAATGCCAGGCTAGCGGCAGAAGGAGGAAGGTGGGACTGTCCTTTTTTACAAAAGCTTAAATTTATGTTACAATTAAGTAGATGATCTCATACAATTCCAGCTTATGTTACTATGATTAGGTAGTGGGACACATTCCAAAACTGTCCAGACCTCCCCATGTTACTTCATAGTTATATCTGCATGCCTTATAAAAACCTCAAAATTTCAAGTGTCAGTGCCTGTTGGTATTTTAGACTTTTTCTGTGTACTATGTATACAGTTTATGTATATGTATATGGTTTATCACGTTGAATGGAGGAATGTCATATTTATGTATATGCCTTTTCTGAGATATTTGCTACCTAAATGTCTTTATTGTCACATCTGTATTTGTGTATGTGTCTGTTCCCATGCATATGTAAATATAAATTTTGTAGCAGTACTGACTATACTTTTGTGGCATTCACTGATCATTCCATGCAAAGCCTTTAAGAGACTACTGTGTTCCCTGTTATAACAGCTGTGCAAAACATAAGAGCTGTGCAGACTCTTTAGGGAGCATAGCAATTAAAAGCACAATCCCCATGTCAACATCTTACCTTCCAGAAACAAAACAAAACAAACCAAAAAACGTATTACCATTTAATTACAGTATCACTTAAAGAAAACTAACATTAATACAACATACACTTTCAAATACTCAAAACTGACCCAATAAATAAACTAATGATTTTTAATTAATCTTAGAGGTGCCCCATGCTGTTAATTGGACCAGTTAATTTACCACAGTGCTGTCAGGCAAGTACCTCTTACATATGCCATTTCACATACTGAAAGTGCCATTGCTGAAGAAATTGTTTTATTTATATCACCTATCATAGCAATTCAAAAGCAATTTCCTGAAGTATTTTACTTAAAAGGGTTCAAGACAGCTGTTATCTCTTCCAAAAACAGGTACTTTGCAGTGAAACTGTACTTTGGGTCATTAGAGTTCTTTTGCTTTTCTTTTGACTTTTTCATTTAGAGGGATTTGGGATTATTATTTAAATAGGAAAGTGTTGATAATAAAATATTTTCCTTTTATAAAGCCTCATTTTAATCTTTTCTTGTGGAAGGTTTCTGTTTCTTTTTGTAAGTTTCCAATTTTCCATTAAAACTGTTCAATCAAAACTCTGTTTTTTTTCTCAGAAAAAACATTAGTGAGAGGAAGGTTTTTCCCATCTCCTACCTTTCCATCTGTTAAAGACATGTAATAAAGCACCTGACAGTGTCACTAGTGATACTCATACTGGAATTTTTTTTTCCCCTTCTCTTTCCAGGCCAGTACACAAAATACATCACTTGGTTAATTTGGCACTGAGCAGGATAAGATTGAAGATGGCTTCAGACCAAAAGGAACAGCAGAAACCTAACTTTGCATAGGCCTGATGAGCATCAATATTGACTATGTATGTGAATTACCTTTGTTGTGGTTTAACCCTGCTAAGCGGCTGAGCCCCACACAGTGACCTGCTCACCACCCCTGCCATGGGATGGGGAAAAGAATTGGAAGGATAAAAGTGAGAAAACTCGTGGGCTGAGGTAAAGACAGTTTAATACGTAAAGCAAAAGCCCTGCATGCAAGCAAAGCAAAACAAGGAATTAATTCACTAGTTCCCATTGCAGGCAGGTGTTCAGCCATCTCCAGGAAAGCAGGGCTCTGTCACGCATAACAGTTACTTGGGAAGACAAATGCCATAACTATGAATGTCCCCACCTCATCTTACTTCCCCCAGCTTTTATTGCTGAACACAACATCATATGGTGTGGGATGTCCCTTTGGTCAGTTGGGGTCAGCTGTCCCAGTTGTGTCCCCTCACAGCTTCTTGTGCACCCCGAGCCTA
This sequence comes from Platalea leucorodia, assembly GCF_965183815.1. NCBI lineage: Eukaryota > Metazoa > Chordata > Aves > Pelecaniformes > Threskiornithidae > Platalea > Platalea leucorodia. Next base: position 87,360,964 of record NC_138823.1, on the reverse strand, counting down.
CTCGCTGGTGAGGCAGTCTGAGAAGCAGAAAAGACCTTGATGCTACTACATAAGCACTGCTCAGCAATGGCTAAAATATCAGTGTGTTATCAACTCTATTTCCAGCACAATTCCAAAACATAGTACCATACCAGCTACTATGAAGAAAATTAACTATATCCAAGACAAAACCAGGACAACCATGAACCTCTTAATGCAAAGCATAAAGAATTATTAGAAAAATGTTCCTTGAAGGTCCTGATCTTCAGGAAAGTTGTATGAAAAGATACTGGAATTCTCGAGATCAGTAGCTCCTTTTCAGTGTGGATAAGGACTCTGTTATATTGCCCTGAACCAACAAAAAGGAACCTTCCAGCTCTGAAATTTGCATGGCTACTTGTACGGGGCGGGGTGGGGGGGTGAGGGTTATAAAACACAGCCTTATATCACTTTTGCCTTATATCTCTGCCAGTCCTAATACTTTGTTGGTGAAGACCCAGGTATGCCAGCCATTGACAACTGAGAATACCTCATTTCTTAAATTTGCCCTTGAAGTAAAGAAAGCAGGGTGATCCTTCCGGAAGCCCTAGCCACAGCTCACTTCCCTGGTCTCTGGCAAGACTGATTTTCTTCCAACTTGCTGGAAAGTAAATTATTCATTCTAATGGCTCGGTAACACTATTCTGTTCTGTGATAACAGATAAGATTATAAAAAAGAAACATATTTATGGAATTTTGTATTAAAGGTATTGCCACCACCTCTTATAAGTGCTATGTAACAGGTATCATGCTAAACTGCATCTTTTCCACACAATTCAAACAGAATTTGAGGTTGAATATGATTTTCTTTTAATAAATCTATTTTAGTAGTACCTTCAACCTGTCTCCCAAAAAAATTATTGCTTCTTCTTCTGAAGGGGCATTTCAGTTCAGCCCCTATTATTATTTTTTTTTTAATTCTCCACTTCTTTTATTGTTCTTAGAAACAGTGTATTTAGATCTAATGCTATGTAAGTATTTTTTTTCTATTATTCCTTACCCCCTCTTCTGATAATGTACCCTGATCTTCAACTGCAAAATGTATTTCCCATTTCACTTCCTGTTTTTGCAGATACTGGAAAAATATTGGTACATACGTACTTAAATTGGTTGCAAAGCTCTTCTCATCTGTGTCTAAGGTATCATTATGAGTCTTGCAGATGATACAAGATCTTTCACATATAAACAAAGTTATATTATTTTCTGAAATAAAAGAAAATGATTGGTTAAATATGTCTCCAATTTATGTTGATTCATTCACTAGGAAAAAATGTAGTACACAATTCATACAAATAGAAATGTGAGGCATAACCGCATCTATTTGCTGAAAGGGTAAAAGCCTGAAAATACCATCAAAGGCTCTGTAGATGACCTTGGATGTTCAAGGCTGATAATATGGTAAAAAAACTGTCAAAATATTTTGCATTTATCAGGTTCATATGCAAAAAATTTTCTGAAGATTTACACCTAATATCTGAACTTTTTCTAGGGTGATAATGTAGATGGAAAGGCAGATAAAACTTGTAAAAATGCAAAGCATGCAAAAAGACAGATGTAGCATGATACAAGTAGAGAAAACTGAAAGAATTGTACCTGCGTAATACAAAACTAGTTTATAATATGACAAAGAAGAGCTTCAAAATGACTGAATTCTCACCACAAAGGTGGCAAAGGAGAACATTATACTAGATTAAGCTAGTCTGCAAAGCCAATAGTAATATGATCAATAAATTTAAGTTAAAAAGACATTTGGAATCTTCCTGTTAAAACAAACCAAAAACGGAGACAGCCTAAGCAGGAATAAGTGTTGCTGATTTCCTGAGATTTACTGTCTTGAACACTGGATCAAAGATCCACATTCAGCTACTTTTAAAATTGACTGAGAACAAAGATGGCTTATTTTTATTAGGACTTGAAAGAGATTAGTCCAAACCTGAATTGAAACATTTCTTTCTCAATCTGTTGTGTTGAAAAATAGGGATAATACTATTGATCTATCTGATAGGGATGTACTATTTACGCAGTGCTTTAGAAATTCCAAGCCTTAGAGTAATAGTAAGAATTACGTTCAATAAAATCAAATAATGCTGAACAGAAATAAAGGTGTAAAGATGTATGAAAACACCAGGTCTTTCTTCAGTGAAAAAAACACCATAGCAGTAACTCACCAGGAAGCAAAAGTAAAATTCATATCAGTGTGAAGTTATATATAAATCCTACAATAGAAAACTGAGATTCAAATAGGTTACTGTATCAATGATAGTCTGAACAAGATTTAGATCTGAAGTCAGATTTAAAAACAGAAGGTTTTAAAAAAACACAATCCAGTGTTTTTATTCTTCCTGAAGTTTAAAGCTTTGTTATACAGAGACTCAAATCTTTGAGATTATTTTATGATAATGAAATCAGATAGCTAATTTCTAAATTATATAATGAATAAAGTAATGTATAAATAGCATTTTTCATTATCTAATTCCTTCGTCTTCAATCACAAATGACAAATATTCTATCTGAAATCTTTTCACCCATTATGAATTCTCTCTACTTTTACTGTAATATAAATAAAGCTGCAAAGAAATGAAAAGACACAAGGGAATACTGAGAAAAGCTAAATGAGCAGGGAAATCTATATTGCTTTTAAGCATATCTGATGGAGATCTTGGGTGTTTCCATGGTTATATTCTGTTCTACCATTGCTTATAGAGATTCAGTAAATGAGTTACATTTGTGTTAATAGAATATTAGCACAAGCAACTATTAAAATTATATATTGTATTATTGCGGTCTACAAGGAGGGGAAACACAAAGGATAAAAAGAAAGGGAAGTTCTGAGAAATCTGAAGAATCCAAAGTTAAAGATGGTTTTTGCTGAGGTCTACCATTTTGCTTGCATAGAGGTTAGTCCTAGTAATTGATTAGACATTATTGTCTCAAAATTATAGAAAAAGAGTCTCCAAAACACATATCAGACACTGAGATGAGGAAATTTACAAGATTTAATAACTATAGGTACATTATTTGCATGAATAACAGGACAGTAGCTCATCAAGAACTAACAAGATAAGTTAATTTTTTATGTTCTCTTTCATTAAGTTGCTGTCAGAATCTGTGCTTCAAAACACAATTAGTTTCACTTTAAGGACATGGAGAGAGGAAAGAGGGAAAAAATCTTTTATCAAGAACAAAATAAACTTGTCAGGATTTTTAGGAAGGACAGATAGGGAACTATAAGAGGGACAGTAAAGCAGTTCCTCGACTGTGAAATGGCTCATTGTGACACATGGGATCTGAGAGTTTGTGAGTCAAGATCAGAGGGGTAAGTAGCAGTGCAGTGTTGTGGTGAGGATCCACCACAAACCTCCACAAGAAGAGGGAGCAGATGAGGCTTTTTGTACACAACTATTAGAAGTGTCATGGTCTCAAGACCTGGTTCTTATTGGGGTTTTCAACCATACAGTCAGATGCTGAGAAGAAAACTCAGCACTGTGCAAGCAATTCCAGAGGTTCCTAGATGATGCTGGTGATTATTTCCCAAGAGACGTGCTAGAGGAGTCAACTACTCTAATGTTCTGCTTGTCCTGGTGCTCACCAATAGGGACTTCATCACCATGAACTGATTGAGTTTAGAATCTAGAGGATCTGGGAAGCTAAGCAGTATAATTCAGACTCTGGACTTATTCCAGAGAGCAGCCTTCAGTTTACTTAGTGAATTGCTAGACAGAATACCCTGAGAAATTGCCATGATGTAAAAAGGTGCCTATGAGAGATGGTTTATTAGAAAGAGAGAGAGGGGCGGGGGGGGGGAGGGATTATAGGCAAACTATTTCAGTGGTCAGGAAGACCAAGGATTTCACCAGAAGGCCCACCCTGCTATATAAAAACCTTCATGAAGAACTAAAACGCATCCAAGAATTGAACACAAGTACAGGCAACAAAGAGGAAGCATAAAAGTATTGCGCTGACACTTATGCATGGAATCAGAAAAGCCAAAGACTCACTGAAGTTAAAATGAGGTAGTGTCATGAAGTGTAACTAGGAGGAAATCTTCAAGATACACATAGGAAAAGAAAATTCAGGGAAGAGACAGATCTGTTGCTGAACAGGGAAGAGAAGCTAGTGGTGGACAATGTGGAAAAGGCTAAACTACTCTGTGCCTTTTTTGCTTCTGTTTTCATAGATGAAGTCTGGTCACAGAATTGAGAAAGCAACAGGTTAGGAATGCGTTCAGATCCACGGGACCAGGTGGAATTCACCGGAAAGTGCTTAAAAAGTTTTTTGATGTGATTGTGAGGCCACTGTTTAGCATCTACCAAAATTCATAGCAAAGGGGAAAGGTCCCACATAACCAGAAGAAAGATGATATTGTACACACCTATCCTTAACTAATACAAGAGGGATGATCCAGAGACCTGTCAGCCAGTCAGCTTCACCTCAGTCCTTGGAGAAATTACAGAACACTTTCTCCTGGAGTTCATTTCCAGGCATGTGAAGTAAAAGAAGGTAATTAGGAAGACTTTATGTGGATTTACCAGGGAAAAAAGCATATTTTACTAACCTTATTGCATTTTATGGTGAAATGACTGTGAGGATGAAAGGGATTTGGTAACCTCTACTCCAATAAGATTTTTGTCCTCTACGGCCTAAGTTATCCTAAGCTTCTGTGAAAAGGAAGTAAATATATTTTAATATCTATGATTTTTTTTTTCCTTTTGGTTTGCTTTTCCATATACCATCTAAATAATTCAAAGCATATTTGTGACAGAAGTAATAATTTTACCTTTCTTTCAAAGTTATTTCAACCCTTTTTCTTTACTTTCAGGTAAAACTTTTTTCATTGCAGAAACAAATATTTGTAAATATAATTAAATGTAGAATTTGATATGCTCATAACTATCCACACATCTTTTGCCAAATTCTGAACACTCTTATATATTTATGAGTGCTTAAAAATTATTTGCCAATTTGTATAATACTGTTAAAACCTGCATTTTTTAAAAATCATTGAATGCTGGATAATTATCATTGCAAGTACTCCAACTAAATTAAATTAAACTACTACTGTAAATAAAGATATTATTTTCTGTGTGTAGGGTCAAAGTTTTAATCCATGCAGGAAAAAAATTATTAGACTGAAATAAGTATATTAATGTGCTGAGTACTTGGGAAACACTAAGATTCAAATAAGCAAATAAACCTTCAAATAACATGATTAAAATAAATTACTTTTCTGTTTATTTAGAAATAAATATGTTTACATTTCATTCTCTAAGCATAAATCCATACATCTTTATAGTTTAAAATGTATAGAAATTCATAAATATATAATTAAATTGGTTAATTAGATTTTTTTGTCCCTTATAAATACAGCATCTTTAAGAATCTGCCTGAATATGGAACTTTTCTGTCCTTAGAACTGAGTGCCATGCACATTGGATTGACCAATATGGAAGACTTAAAATAAAAAGTAAAGAAATAAGCTGTAAAATTGCCATTAAGAGAACACTCAAGATTTAATAAAACAGTAGAGAGATATGATATTCATCTTAAACATTCTTACCTACCAATCTTTATTTTATTTTTTTTTTATCTTCAGTGATTTAAAATGCTGCCCCATTCAGAAAGAATGGCTGTTAAACCAGCACTGTCTTAATTGGAAGACACACCTCATGTATCCCCTCAGAACTGTTTGCTGATTTCAGGAGCAAAAATACATCTGCACAATTTTTAATCCTGTTATTCCCAGAGAGTCAACACAGCTAAAAGACAACAACTCTAGTTCTGTATTTCCTCCTTCGTCAGTAGAACTGCCCTCTAAGTTCCAATCAACTCCTGTAAAGTCCATTGAAGGCAGGTTTGCAGGCATATTCCTGATAACATACCTCAGAAGACAATGTGTGGCACAGCATTTCCATTGGTATAAAAAAGGAACCTAACTATCTGAATTCTCTGTAAGTTGTTAACTGATAATGAAAAAAGAACAGTTTAGTCTAGAAGTCACTGAGTTTTTCCTCGCTGACTTAATGCCATAGTTCTATTTTTAGTAGTTTTCAAAAGTAGAGTAGAAAGATTGGACTCCTATGTTATAAGCTTACTTTCCTTTAGTGCATTTATTTAATTCTTTGTGTAATTTTCCTATAAATATCTAGATCAATAACTGAACTAAAGACTTTAAGAGCCCTATCCTCTGCATGATAAATGAATGAAAAGAATGAAAATATTTTTGAGCATTAAGCTCTTGGAGCCATGTGGTGTGTATCTATATACAATTTTTAGTACATTGAATGTGACAGCAGTGGACATAATAAAAGACATGATCCTCCCTTAGTCTAGAGAGCAAAACAAGCAAAACCATCCAAGACGTGAAGATATAACTACAGTATGTGACAGACTAAGAAAGTAAGGCTGAATCAGAAAGGACAAGTGTCTCAATGCAGACTAGCAATCAGCGATGACAAGAAAGAATCATTCTCAACTGCTGCAAGTTAGCTAAACCCAGGCACAGTCCTGTTCACCATTCTGGTTTTGCTGTGATCCTTCTGAACAGTTTAATGGAAACAGATATATAGCTGGTTATACATCCTGCCCCTCTGTCCACCTCTGAGGTTGCTAGAGCCACAACTCGTCGAAACAGGGCTACTTCATCTTTCCGTCATTGCAAATTCTGAGCTTAAAATGAAGGAAATTCCCAGTGGGCAGTTGATGACTGACAGCTAAGACTGGGTAGGACCAGCTATCCCATCAGCGCTACAAGCTGATCAGGTTCTATTCCTTGAACTGGCATCTTAAAAGGATACAAGGGTATATTGCTACTAAATTACTACCACAGCTGCTATGAAAAAGAAACAAATTAGTGCACTATATCACCACTCTGTCAAACAGTTAATGGCAACAAGTAGGATGAGGCTCAGTATGTCTATGATTTAACATACAGCTAAACTAGCTCAGGAATACGGGAGAAAAATGCATGCTTGACCGTGCGCTATGCATACTCACAGCTATGCTCTCCGCAGGCAAAATCAGAGGTGTAAGACTACATATAATCAAGAAAATCTTTATTAGGCTGAATGGGTTTCTCGGGTGTAGGTGTCAAGGTTTGGGCAGTGAAGGGGCTGCAGGGGCGGCCCCTGTGAGGAGCGGCCGGGGCGGCCCCGCGCCGGCCCCAGCCGGTTCCCGCCGGCTCCAGCGGCCCCAGCGCCGGGCCCAGCGGAGCCCCTCAGCCCCGGGCGGGCGCCTCGGGGAAAGCCTGGGTGAGGACGGGCAAACGCTGCCCGGCAGCCGGGGCTGAGGGCGGCAGGGTGAGAAACGGCCCTGCGAGCCCCGAGGGGGGAGCGGGAGGAGGGGAGGGGGGGCTCCGGGCGCCCCGGCAGAGATTCCCCTGCGGCCCCGGGAGAGGCCCCGCTGGGGCAGGTGTTTCCCTGCGGCCCCTGGGAAGGCCCCGGGCTGGGGCAGGGGAGAGCGTGGGGAGGGAGGAGCGGCAGGGGGGAGCTGCGGTGGGCTGGCCGCAGCCCCCTATTCCCCATCCCCCTGGGTTGCTTGGAGCCTGGAGCAGGGGGAGGTAGAAGAGCTGGGAATAAAGAAGTGAAGCTGAGTTTGGGAAAAGAAGGGGAGGTGGTGTTTTATTTTTTTAGTTTTGATTCTCGCTACTCAAAGAAATTTTAACTGGCAATAAATTAAATTAATTTTCCCCAAGTCAAGACTATTTTGCCCGTGATGGTAATTGGTAAGTGATGTCCCTGTCTTCATCTCGACCCATGAGCTTTTTTATCTTATTTTCTCCCTCATCCGCTTTTATTTTATTTCTCCCCCTAGCGGAGTAAGGGAGCAGCTGGGTGGGGGTCTGGCAGCTGGCCAAGGTCAACCCACCACAATGGAATACACTTGTAAACTTATGATGCACAGCAATAGTATATGAACTTTACCACGGTTCTGTGTCCCCCAAGTATTGGATTACCTCATACTTCTACAAGGTATTCGTTTTACTAGGGCATTGGATGTGAAATGGCAGGAATTGTTATGATATCTCCCTCTCCCAGTGGATCTTTAGGACTATTATGCTGTCTATATGGCATCAATCACTAGTACTCCTTGTAGCTATTGCGGTCAGCATAGGCCAGGTGGGCAGGCAGGAGCCTGCAGGCCAGTGGGGCTGTGCTCTCCCCTCCCCAGTGGGCACAGTGTCACTGCACACCAATGAGCTGAGCAAGGCCAAGGCCAAGGGTCAGAGCTCCGGAGGTGGCTCCCAAGCACAGGAGGAGGCCCTGTGGAGGCCCTTCCTGGCTCCCTCTCACCTGACTCCTGCCCAGTAGCTGCAGCCCCAGTCCTGCTGTGGTGCCTTGCCAGCATGGACTGGGCAGAGCTGGGTGGGAGCACGGGGCCTATCAGTTCGTGGAGGATGCTGACAATAACATGGCAAATGTGATTTTTGCCATCACTAGCAGAAGCCCCTGGCCCTGGGGTGCACAGTCTGGGGCCTGCGGGGCCTGGGCCTGGGCTGGGTGGCACAGGCCACCCCATCTGTATCTGGATTAGTGAGACTCTCAGCTCCCCAGTGTGAGCTGAGGCTGTGCGGTACTGTCTGTGGTAACGGTGTGAGCAGCCATGGTCACTACCGAGTGACAAACTCCAGCCTTTGGTGTCCCAAGGACTGGGGGTGGCCGGTGAGTGCCAGCCATACTGCCCTGCCAGCCCAGAGAAGGATGCAGGGTGCCACGAGAACACCTATAAACCTAGCTCCTTGTGTACACTGGAGGTGAGGCAGAATAGGCCCTCACCAGGAACACCACATTTCTCCCATAAAGACTCCAGGATGCCTATGACTCTTCAAAATTTCCTCCCCGCTTCCTGAGGAAGAATAAAACTCTCAACTTTAGGACCCAGAGGAGCACTGAAAGAGTGTATTTAACACCAAAGAAAAGAAGTTGAGAGTAGCATGCTTTTGTATAACATCTATCGGGTATTATATATTTGTGTTGATTATATAACTTGAACTATTAGATTGCTAAAGCATTCATTAGACTCACAAGTTCTTAACTCTGTATATGGTGTGTTCCCTTCTGCACATCACAAGATTTTCTGTGTAACATCCTCCCCAGGCCCGTTATCCACCTGAAGTGTACTGCTAGATGCAGTCAGATGTTTGAAAGGAAAGGACCCTAAAAATTTAAGGTGCCTTTCTCACATACATGAGCACACTTTCTCCTGATCCTCTTCTGTCTTAACATGTTCTTATTTTTAGTATGACCAGGTCATACCTACTTTCCTGGACAACTGAAAAGTGAGACTTGATCACCAAGCTACAAAACTCACCTCCTGTATATTCATCATGGTAGTCAGGTTAACAGAAAGCAAAAGGATGGTGAGAATGATATTTTCACAGATTAACATCAATAGCTGATAAGAGATACTAAATAAAGAAAGCAGTACAGCTAGCGGAATGTTTTAGACACAGTATAGGATCATAGATGGGGTGAGTAGCTAGTGAATGAGCAAGAACAAGAGTTGAGGATATATTCTGGACTAAGCAGAGGGAGACATGGAGGGAGTGAGCACAATGTAGGGCAGTCTGAAGGCAGGACAGTAAAGCAAACGAATACACTTACTGCTTGTGCTCACCACTCATTGGAGAATCTGAGAGAGTGGGTCTGGCAAGAGACCACCTGCATCTTTGGATTATATATACTCACCTTTGAGTTTCCTGCACCTCTTAAGCAGAGATGTAAACTAAATATCAATACCATGATGGACATCTGCAACCTGCTTTGAGACAGGTTTGTCCCCAGATAGGTCAAATATCAACACCTCTCAAGTTGTTCACCAGCAACAGAGGTCAGCTGGCTTTTCAGCCCTCTGCCAGCTTGTCAGTCAACCGTGGATGTCAGTGGATCTTGAATTACGAAGGCATTTGGCTTATTCTCTAGGGGAATGAGAGTTCTCCATAAAGCAACAGAGGCTACCACAGCCCCAAACCAGACCATGACTACATGTCCTCATTTTACTGAGAAGAATTTCGCACAGTAGTATTTCTATGATCTATGTCTTTTCCTGGACAGGGGCATGTAATCAAGGAGCCCAGGACTTGTTTTCTCCCTGTTTTCCTCAGTTCTTTTCCTTCCATTCTTCTGCCCCAATCCATCCCAGGAGAACTTATTACTTCTCTGGTAGGCGTGAAAAAAATGACTGTGCAAAGTCCCTCTGTATTTTCTCATCCAAAATATTAAATTACAGCTATCCCTGCATAGATGTGTTTGAGCCAGCTCCATGATCATTTAGCTTACTGTCAAAGCTAGCAGGACACCAGCTGGCATCAGTCTAACACCCTGCTCCAACTGCTATGCAGTTCTGACATTACAAGCCAGTTGGCTTTTGAGTTCTTTCTTAATCAGAGAGAAAATGCAGATATTTTAATTGTGTATCTGTCTGTGCACACTGGGTACACATTCTCTGTCTTGCAGTAATTCAGATTACTGATGTATGCAACAGGCAAAAGTGATAACTGCACCCTGAGTTCTGTAAAGAAAAAAAACTGCTGAAATTTTTGAGCAGGTACAATGGTATTCTTAGGTGCTAGATGAATGTGTTTTTTCTTTTTTTCCCTAAAGAGAAAAATGTTGTTTGCAGTCTGTAGGTATAATCCCCCAATTTACAGCAAGTCCTCAGAAAACACTAAGAATACTATGATGCACGTGCTAGGAGAATGAAACAGTTCAGGGGAAAAGTTTTGCGGTGTTCATGTGTTAATGCAGATTTATTACCTCTTCTTGAGGTCATCTGGAACTGGGAGTTTAAAATCCAGAATAAATATATACATATACTTTTTTTTTTTTTTTTTCAGTATTTGGGTGTTATTAAACTGTAATGCATGAAACATTATTGCTGTCATGATCAGAAAGAAAACTGAGTGTGATGCTTTTTCTTCTGTTTATATATTCTCTTCTCTCTGGAGTTTCTGCTGAGAGGAGTGGAACTGACTGCCCTGACAGAGTAAAAATTTGGGTTTAACAGGAACATGGCTTTTTTTCTGGAAAGTTTGTGTTTTGCAAGGATGTGTCACAATGTGTACAAAAGAGAAGGGAATTGTACCTTCTTTCACATTGCTATCTTTTGCTTGCAACTCCAACTATTCTGAGGTTTTTGAGCTGCCAAGTTGTTTTAGTGAAAATCTGTCATGCTGAAGACTCTTAAAGCCAGACTTTAAAGAATCAAGCTATGGAAGGATACCGCATTGCTTTCTCTTACTAACAGTGCTATAGTAAAACTGAGTATCAGTGCCTCAGGGTAGCAGAAGTGCAATGCCCGAGGCATTCATATATCATGTTAAGTACGCATTGCCATGAGCTTTGTGATTCTACTCAGAAATAATTCCATATATTTGTAATCAGCTATGCTGCCCTGCAGAAAGGTGGGAAGGAAATCAGCTTACAGACAAATCTGTTAGGAGCAGTGATGTAAAACTTTTCAAAAGTTTTTATAGTAATATGCACTCTTTCATAGTGAATATTAATTCATTGGCAAATATTTTAGTATTTTTATATTAAAAGAGTCTTTGGAAAGTATTTGTAATAAAAAGATTTATGTTAGGAAAAAATCCCTTTAAGTCTAGAAATGTGTGTCATCTATTTTATTATCTGACAGTAAATGAAGATACTGCTTTGCTTTGTGATATCAATCTTTTCAATGCCAATTTGTAATTACATAATTAATTGCATACAACCAACATTATGAAGGTGTTAATGATGCACACCAGACCCAATAAGCTACTCCCATATGGCAGGAAACTGTTCTAATAACTTCCTCATACACATATTTACTCCCTATGAATAATACTTTTAGATGTCTTCTACAGGGAAAGGGGAAGCGGATGCATGTTGGTATGAAAACAGTGCTTCCACCACCACTCACAATGCCTTATGATTATGATCCAAAATCATAGCTTCGTGTCTTGGGCTTTATGCCTAAGTTTTGCTGCATCCATCCTGGTGCCACATAAACAGTCATATGCCTAAGCATCATCATTCTGCCTTTGGAAAAAGGATTAAACTCTCCCGTGACATTCAGAAAAACTGCACTGAGCAACCTGCCTAGCTTGAACAATTTTCAGAGATCAGCACTGATTCAGGGCTGAGATTATTGAATACACAGCGCAATATGGTATTGCTGCATACAGAAATGGAATTATATGTTTGTCAATTAGCTTCAATCCTATTTCCTTAACTTAGACAAAATAAATCATTTCACTGATTGACAGAAATTTTTGTGATCTATGACAGTGAGGCTCAAAGATTTCTCTTACAGTTTTGCTTTTCTTTTCCCTTGAGGTATAACTGGAGCTCAATGGGAAGCATTCTAGTGCTATGTACACGGACTTTGTTATACTAACTTGAGTTTATTACACATTTATATAGAATCTGATTGTTGCTAAAATTAACAGGCCCTGTCTGACTTTTATCTACAAAGAGGAAAGCCTACATGTAAGGTGAGCACTGTACAATAAGGCTTCTGGAAGTTAGTGGAAAAGTCAGGAAACACAAAATTGGGACTACTGAATTAGAATTGTATTATATCATAAGCATTTAAAACCTGTAACTGAACTCCCCAAATCTAGTATCATATAATGAGATCATTCTTCCATTTAAAAAATGTAGACTTATCATGCAGATAGAGTATAAAGGACTATGTTCTTTGGAAGAAGTGGTACTTCCAAACTCCAGCATCCAAAAGAAAAGGAACGCCTTTCTCATGCAGAGACTGACTCGCTAGGATACTCACCTGAGGCTCAGTAAACTCCATTCCACAGCTGTGCAGGTCAGACGATGGAAAACCACCATCAAAGAACATAGCGTGCAATAGTTTGAATTATCACTGTTTCAAAGCGTATGTCTTCTTAGTCTTTTGATTATATGCTGCCTTGCAAGGGAGGAATTCAGCAGTGTTATTCCCTCCTTACACCTCACTTCTTTCCAATCTCTTTTTCACCTGTATGCTTCTATCTGTGGGCTTAAAAATCCTATCTAGCATCTATAAAAGGGCTTTGGATGTCAAGAAAAAGAAAGAGAGAATACAGTAAATTGGTGTGAGGAAGTATACCAAGGGGAGTGTTACTGTAGGCTTGACTGTTCTTGTACTTTTCTGCTTAGTATCTGACCCTGCTCAATGTTAGGTAGCAGTCAATAAATGAGGTGGACCTTTGGACTGCCACAGAACAGTCATGCTTTTGGTCGTATATTAAATTTCTGAATATCAGAGTCAAACCTAGATTCATATGTAACTTGCTATTTAGCACAAAACAAATAGTGAAACTTGGATTAATTTCCTTGAAATCTGCAATTTATTCAAAATGAATATGTAACAGTGACCTGTAGATCAGAATCACAGAATTGTGATGGTTGGAAGGGATGTCCGGCAACCGTCTAGTTAAACTCCCTTGGTCAAAGCAGGGTCAGCTAAAGCAGGTTGTCCAGGACCATGACCAGTCAGTTTTTTAATATATCCAAGAGTGGAGACTCTACAGTCTCTCCAGGTAACCTGTTTCAGTGTTTGACCACCATCACAGTAATTTTCTATGTTTGTGTTTAAATGGAATTTCCTATATTTCAGTTTTTGTCCATTGCCTCTTCTCCTGTCACCGGACACCACTGAGGAAAGACTGGCTCTTACTCACTCCAGTCAGGAGTCAGTTGAGGAAGGTGATTGTCCCACTCTACGCTGCACTGGTGCGGCCCCACCTCAAGTACTGTGTGCAGTTTTGGATGTCTCAATATAAGAAGGACCTCAAACTATTAAAAGTGTGTCCAGAGAAGGATGACCAGGATGGTGAAAGGTCTTGAGGGCAAGACTTATGAGAGTAAGAATTACAAGGAGCAGCTGAGGTCACTTGGATTGTTCAGCTTGGAGAAGAGAAGGCTGAGGGGTGACCTCGTCGCAGTCTACAACTCCCGCAGGAGGGGCAGCGGAGGGGGAGGTGCTGATCTCCTCTCTCTGGTGACCTGCAATAAGACATGAGGAAATGGAATGAAGCTGGGTCAGGGGAAGTTCAGACTGGACATTAGGAAAAGGTTCTTCACTGAGAGGGCGGTCAGTCACTGGAACAGGCTCCCCAGGGCAGTGGTCACATCGCCAAACCTGTCAGAGTTTAAGGAGCGTCTGGACGATGCTCTTAGTCATATGGTTTAGTTTTAGGTAGCACAGTGAGGAGCGGGAGTTGGACTTGATGACCCTTATGGGACCCTTCCAACTTGAGATATTCTATGATGCTTTGATTTATACACACTGACAGTATACCCTCCAGAGTCTTCTCTATCAAGATGAAACAGTTCCCATTTTCTCAGCCTCTCCTCATATGAAAGACGCTCCAGTCTCTTAATCATCTTAGTGGCCCTGCACTGGGCTTGCTCCAATATGTCCATGTCTTTTTTGTACTGGGCAGCCTAGAACTGGACCCAGCACTACAGATGTGTCTCACTAGGGCCAAGCAGAGAGGAAGGACCACCTGGCTTGACCTCCTGGCAGTGGTCTTCCTAGTACAGCCCAGGATGCTACTTGCCTTCTTTGCCACAAGGCCACATTGCTGCCTTGTGTTCAGCTTGTCCACCAGGACCCCCAGGTCCCTCTCTGCCAAGCTGCTTTCCAGCTGGTCATCCCCTAGCATGTTTGGGTACCTGGGGTTATTCTTCTTCAGGTAAAGGACTTGGCATTTCTCTTTGTTGAAAGTGATGAAGTTACTGTCAGACCATTTCTCCATCCTGTTGAGGTCCCTCTGAATGATAGCACATCTGTATGGTATATCACCCACTCCTCCCAGTTTTGTATCATTTGCTGAGGGTGCATTCTGCCCCATTGTCCAGGTCAGTAACGAAGGTGTTGAACAGTATTGGCCCCAGTATGGACCCCTGGCGTACTCCACTAGTGACTGGACTCCACTGGACTGGACTCCAGCTGGCCTCCAGTTGTGCACTGATCACAAATATTTGAACCTGGCAGTTCAGCAAGTTTTCAGTCCACATCTGTGTCCATTTATCTAGTTCATAACTCATCAGTTTGTCTGTGAAGACTTCATGGGAAACAACATTAAAAACCTTGTAAAATTCAAGATAAAAAACATCCACTGCCCTCCCCTTGTCCACCAAGCTAGTAATTTCATTGTAGGACGCTACCAAGCTGTTTAAGCATGATTTTCCCTTCACAAATCCATAGTGACCATTCCTAATCATCTCCTTATTCTTGACATGTTTGGAAATGGCTTTGAAGAGGATTTGCTCCATCACCTTCCCAGGGGTCAAGGTCAGACTGACTGGCCTGTAGTTTCCCAAATCTAAATATTTGCACAAAACTCTGTAAATAGAAGTTGCTAAGCTTTGCACTTTAGCGATAAACATGAACTATATATACCTACCTCTCTGAAATTATAAAGTCTTTGTATTGTTTCTTATGGAATTCATGTCTTAGAGGTCTTAAGTACTTATGGTTGGAACCAAAATATCCAGGCACTGCCTGCTCTGCCAGAGAAGACAGTCATAAAGAGAAGATAGATGAAAAGAACATCTGAGAAACAAGACACAAAAAGACAAATATAAGAACTAGATACGGTAAATTATCCTTGTGATTCTAAAAATGGTGCGAAAGGAACAATTTCTCATTGAGAGTTGTTAAATGTTAACGTCTCAGGAGAAAAAGGTTTAATTTTAGTCTCATTCGCATTTTGACAGAAAGAATGGTGCAGAGCTCTGTGGCTATACAATTGCAGGTTGGTCTGCAGAAACACCTCTACAGATCCAAACAGAAGCTCGAGTGAGACTCCATTATGGACTAAAATGTACCTAAATTCAAGAAGGAAGTCTTAAAGGCACAGGATCAGGTGATCCCCATGTGCCATAAGATGAGCAGGCAGGGGAGAAGACCAACCTGGCTGAACAGAGAGCTTTGGCTGGAACTCAGGAAAAAAAGGAGAGCTTACCACCTTTGGAAGAAGGGGCAGGTGACTCAGGAGGACTACAAGGATGTTGTGAGGTTATGCAGGGAGAAGATTAGAAAGGCGAAGGCCCAGCCGGAACTTAAACTGGCCACTGCCATTGAAGATAACAAAAAATGTTTTTACAAATATATCAGCGACAAAAGGAGGGCCAGGGAGAATCTCCCTCCTTTGTTGGATGTGGAGGGAAACACTGCCACGAAGGATGAGGAGAAGGCTGAGGTACTTAATGCCTTCTTTGCCTCAGTCTTTAATAGTCAGACTGGTCATCCGTGGGGTTTTCAGGCCCCTGAGCTGGGAGATGGAGATAGGATGCAGAATGAAGCCCCAGTTGTCGAAGAGGTGGCAGTCACTGACCTGCGCCTCCACCTGGATGCTCACAAGTCCATGGGGCCAGACGGGATCCACCCGAGGATACTGAGGGAGCTGGCAGAGGAGCTTGCCAAGCCACTTTCCATCATTTATCAGCAGTCCTGGTCAACCAGGGAGGTCCCAGCTGACTGGAAGTTAGCAAATGTGACGCCCTTCTACAAGAAGGGTTGGAAGGAGGATCCGGGGAACTACAGGCCTGTGAGCCTGACCTCGGTGCTGGGGAAGGTCATGGAGCAGGTCATCTTGAGTGCCATTATACGGCACGTGTGGGACAGCTGGGGGATCAGGCTCAGCCAGCATGGGTTTATGAAAGGGAGATCCTGCCTGACTAACCTGGTCTCCTTCTATGACAAGGTGACCCACTTAGTGGATGAGGGGAAGGCTGTGGATATTGTCTACTTGGACTTTAGTGAGGCCTTTGACACTGTCTCCCACAGCATTCTCCTGGAGAAGCAGGCTGCACACGGATTGGATAAGTGCCCTCTGCACTGGGTTAAAAACTGGCTGGACGGCTGAGCCCAGAGAGTGGTGGTGAATGGAGTGAAATCCAGTTGGCGGCCAGTCATGAGTGGTGTTCCCCAGGGCTCAGTGTTGGGGCCGGTCCTGTTCCATATCTTCATTGATGATCTGGATGAGGGGATGGAGTGCACCCTCAGTAAGTTTGCAGATGACACCAAGTTGGGTGGAAGTGTTGATCTGCTGGAGGACAGGAAGGCCGTACAGAGGGACCTGGAAAGGCTGGATTGTTGGGCTAGGGCCAACTGTATGAGGTTCAACAAGGCGAAGTGCTGGGTCCTGCACTTGGGTCACAACAACCCCATGCAACGCTACAGGCTTGGGGAGGAGTGGCTGGAGAGCTGCCCGGTGGAAAAGGACCCGGGGGTGTTGGTTGACAGCTGCCTGAACATGAGCCAGCAGTGTGCTCAGGTGGCCAAGAAGGCCAATGACATCCTGGCTTGTATCAGGAACAGTGTGGCCAGCAGGACCAGGGAGGTGATCGTGCCCCTGTACTTGGCACTGGTGAGGCCGCACCTCGAGTACTGTGTTCAGTTTTGGGCCCCTCACTGCAAGAAGGACATTGAGGTGCTGGAGCGTGTCCAAAGAAGGGCAATGAAGCTGGTGAAGGGTCTAGAGCACAAGTCTTATGAGGAGCAGCTGAGGGAACTGGGGTTGTTTAGTCTGGAGAAGAGGAGGCTGAGGAGAGACCTTATTGCTCTCTACAACTACCTGAAAGGAGGTTGTAGCGAGGTGGGGGTTGCTCCCTAGTAACAAGTGATAGGACGAGAGGAAACAGCCCCAGGCTGCGCCAGGGGAAGTTTAGGTTGGATAATAGGAAAAATTTCTTAACCGAAAGGGTAGTCAGGCATTGGAACAGGCTGCCCAGGGAAGTGGTTGAGTCCCCATCCCTGGAGGTATGTGTAGATGTGGTGCTTAGGGACATAGTTTAGTGGTGGACTTGGCAGTGCTAGGTTAACGGTTGGACTCGATGGTCTTAAGGGTCTTTTCCAATCTTAACAATTCTATGATTCTATGATTCTAAATAAGTAAAGCTGACTGTTGCTTTATTGAGCTGCAGCCTGAATCAACATTATAGATTGACTTAGCGTCCTTGGTATTTTCCCAAATTCTTATCTGTGAGGGTTAAACTTAAAGAGATTAGAGGTTCATTTCCAAAACCAAAGCTTTTCACTGTCATACTTTACTGTACAATAGAAAATTAGTATTCTGATACAGTTTGGACATTTTTTTCCTCTGGAGGAAGGAAGTAATTGTTTAATGACTTTTGTTCCAGAAGGAGTGGAACTGCCTAATGTCTGGCTTATTAGCTATTGGAGTTTCTGTATTCGAGGTGGACATTTCCATATAATCAATATTTATTATCTGGGTGAAGTCTCTGGTGTTTAATGGTGAAGCTCAACAACAGAATCTGCTTTAAATCCAGACTGTCATCGTGGTTTGCACTCTCATGTCATACCACCTTACATATTCCCTCTCTCTCCTGTTCCATCAACAGCATATATGTGACTTCATATTGACCATATTGGCCCTTAGAAAGATGCTTTAAAAATAAGTGATATGTTTTAGCCAGATAATTTTGTGAATTGTTTCCCCTGCTAACTGGAAGAGTACTAGGCCTGATTAAAAGGACAGTATGGAAAAGTGTGGCTGAAGAGGTGAGGGATGTTATTAGTGTTGGATCCCAATTTATATCAATTAAGGCCAAATCCCCAGATGTGCAGATTTACAGTGCAATTTTTTTTGCAGTCTGAATACTCATAAAAATCTCTCATATTCATGAGTATTTTCATAAAATACATTAGTACTTCTTAACCTTTATGTTCTGTGGTTGTTGAAACTGGATAATTGGTTCAAGAACTACTATGGAAGAGATATATAGAAAGGGATTGCTTGACCATTGATGTCTAAACTAATTTTAATCTGTATGAATTAACCTAATCAAGTAGCTGATGTTTCAAAATGTATATATTGATATGTAAGCCTTTGTTCATATAAGATTAAAAGCACACAAGCAATCAACTTCTCTTAAACATTTTAACATCAAAGTAGCCTTAGATGTGTTTAAATATGAGTGCAGGAATGTCATCTACTTACTTGTTCTGCAAGCAAATATATTATGAAAGAAAATCGTATTGGATACCCTTTTGAATTAAATACAGGAAAATATATTTCAAAGTAGAATGATGGAAGACTTATACTAATAAATCCTTGTCTATTGGTTCCTTTTAATGCTCTCAGGCACATTCTGCAAACAAGATCAATGCTTTGAAAGTAATGTCCTGATCTCTTAAAGAAATGAAATATGAAGATACTAAATTAAATTTTTAAATCACTAGTTGTCCAAATAATTCTGATTGGAAAAATGGCTATCTCGCCTGCCAGGTAGAAAAAAATAGAAGAGTTATCCCAAGAAAGGATTTAATTTAACACTTAGAAAAATCATGTAATGAGAACAAATGATCAGGCTTGGGTGGAGGAAGGGATGCTAAGTATTTTAATGCATAGTTAAGTCAGAATTTGCCAGTTTCAGCAAATTCTGGATACTCTTTGGTTTGCATAGTAAAAAAGTCTTCAGCATGGTAATCTTATGAGTTTATAATCAGCAAGTTGTTATTTAGTATGAGCATCATACGGTTATACTGAAAGAGCTATTTTGTGGGAAAGAGAGCACATTTCACTTAACTGCAATTTCCCTCTATCAACAAAACCCACAATTCAGCTTTGTGCAGCAATAACAAGTATGAAACAGTGGGATCTTTCAGTCTGTCAAATTGTTCTTAATTACAGAATGTTGTTAAAGGAAAACATATTATGCACAGCAGAATAAGCATAACAAAGGGACATTTATAGGCCAATCCAGCTGTCATTGAAATGAGCAGGAATTTTGCTGTTAACTTCAATATGAGTAGAATCAGCTTTTTTAATTTAACCATGAACATAAAATGACAAGTCTTTTGCAAGCCATCTCTCTCTCTCTCTGTCAGCTGAAATAACGTGATTCCATATTAAGGCATAAAAAGTTTCTAGAAATGTGCTTGTGATGAATGCATGCCTTTTAGTGAATTCACAAATATATTCCAGACATTCTTTTCTGGTTGCCAAAAGAGATTCTTCTCCAAATTTGTGGCTGCTAGTCCCCAAACTGGTCCTGTCATGAGGATAAAATCTGAGTCCATAGTACTAGAACACCTAACAGTTCATGCCAATTGCTGAGTATACTACTCGGTGTGAAAATCCTGTTCTTAGAAAAGCAGTGTCCAGCACTTGCTCATTTATACAGAGATTTCACATATAGAGAAGATTTAGGAATAAGAATAGTTAAAAAAAAAATTATAAATATCCCATTGCAGCATTTGTATAATATTACAACAAAATCAAAGGCATTAATTTTTACCTGAAAACTTCATTCCATTCTCAGCTGTCAGCCAGTGATTTCTCTCTTAAGTTGTTCATCTTCTGGCTGAAGCTGCTCTGTAGGTTGCATTCTTTCCAATGGAAGCAAGCTTCAGAGAACTACTCCTTGTTTTGATCACAATACTTATTTAGCCTCATGTTTTATTTGCTCTATTATATAATGCAAGTGGAATATCAATAGTTACCTGTCAAGACATCATAACTGCCCTCGAAGTTTCAAAACAGAAATGGAGACACACTTTCTCTCTTATTTACCTACTAACTTAGTACGACTTCATATGCTGACCTTCGTCTTAGTGGAGGCTGCCAACAGAATACTCTTAAGCTTCTTTCAGAATAGATATCTCAGAAGATTAGAGGGACCCTGAAATGACAGTTATTCTCCTTTGTTTATGTCTTCTCTCATAAAACTAACTGAATTGTAGTCATAAATTTAAGCCATAACATTTTACAAACTACACATACTTTAGAGGTCTTTTAGAATCCTGGAGTAATTCTTTTTTGTTTCTTTCTTCTCTAGTAGCATGAATTACAATACAAACCTTTTCATGGTTCTGTAAAAAGTTGCAACGTAGAAATTTAAAACAGTAGATATAACACCATTTCTGATAGTCTGCATTTCAGTGTATTTTGATTTCTGTAGGGACAGCACATTACATATTAATGGAACAAGTAACGCATTAAGTACATGTGGTACAAATTTTCCCTTCTTTGAGATATTTTTGAAAAAGAACTGAGTACTAATGAGGAAGATTGATTACAGTCAATTAATTAATAATTTCTTTAATTAATAGAAGATAAGTTTAAAAGGAATGATTTTACTAATAGAATTTTGTTCAAATTGTACCTTGAGGAGATATCCTAAATCTGTCACCAAGATCATCATTACATAAATAAGCATTAATGTAAGCAACAAAATCTTCCTGGATAACTTGCTGCTTTGGATCATAATGAAATGAAAAAAATGACATTTTCCTTCATTTTACTGGACAGCACAACTGCCTCTGTAACTCTTACATCAGATTAAAAATAATCATTTTCATGACAGAAAGTATGCCCCAAATAATTCTTCCTCTTGTTTTGATTCACCTATTGTTATATCAAGGGGGAGGGATTCCATTAGATGAAGTGTACTGAACAAGACTGGAATAAGTTCTTATGATTAGATACCAAATTTCTGAGTTTAATTATTAAAAAAAACTCCATTAGAATATGAAGTAGGACTTTCTTTATGGGTGTTGAGAAAAATAGTTGCTTTTTGCAACCTAGAGTGACATACGCTTAAATTGACCATTGTATTTCTTGTTATGCTTTGTTTGCTCGATTTGCTTATCCAGAACATTTTATTAAGATGAAACATATACATTTTTCCCTCTTTGAAATGTTACTCCTCCTTTCAGAGGGCTGACATCCTTCATGACCTTGGGAGCCGCCCTTATTACACCTTCTTTATTTTTAATTTTGCAATTGTTTCTACTGTCAATGAAGAGAAGGCACCTTTCTCCGGACACCACTAATCACTCTATGAATCCACCATGTGGGTTTCCAGAAACCTATGACATAAGCCTGTGTGCATTTCATCTTTTCAGTACTGGCCAGAACCAAGAGAAGGAATGAAGTTACTACGATATTGCTGCCTGTTCTGCAAGTCTCTAGACATTTACATACCTGTCTACCACATTTTGGTCACTACAAAACTCTGAACCAAATGGTAATGGCTTTCAGGAAATGGTTGTTGTATCAGTTTGAATGAAAATACTGAGCAAAAGCTTGATCATAATCTGTCTTAAGAGACAGAAGTACAAAACAAATCTCAAACCCATCCAGACAGAAATTTAATGGTCACATTCTAAGAAGCCATCTTGGCCATAAGAGGACCCACCCTAAGTAAAAATATTGTGAGCCTACCTCTGAAAGTATCAAATGAGCTTCTGTAAGCAGGAAGACAGAAATAATAGAATAATGGAATGATGGCTAAATGCTAAGAGTACAACTAGATGATTGTGAGCATTGGGAACATTAAATGAACACTGGGTAGTGAACAAATAGACAAATGACAGATGCAGAAATGTGCCTGGAAGTGCTTCATTGAGCTGCCTTGGGAAAGGCATTTCAGAAAGACTTTGGAAAAAAATAAGGAGGATTATGTCCTCTCACAGTGCTACTTTTATGTGTGTGTGTGTGTGTGTGTGTGCATGTGAAATAATACTTCATTTCAGATTTTGAACATGGAAATAGAATTTCAATCTAAACAACATTTCTCTTAATACATCATGTTATCTCTAATTAGACATTTAGGTATAATCCTCTCAGTTTCAAGAAAGATCAAAATCCTGCTGTCCCAAGGTTTAGTGAGGTTTAACAGAACATGCTTGATATCTGTGTAGCTAATACTGTAATCAAGCAGATGAGTACTCTATTGACCAGCAGTTCCTTAGATGAAATGCTCGGTCTGCCTTTGAAGGACTTGGGCTCATGAGACTCCTTTATTGCTCATCCCTCCTTGTTGAATTTCAGGTGAATTCAGAGATCATAATTGTTTGCATAGCTGGATAATTATGCTGCTTTGACTGTCTAATTGCTTATATAACAAGTTCAATCTAAAGCTTTTAAGTCTAAGTATGGGGATGATCACATGGCTCAGCCTTTCTAAAAGGCTTGTTAAGAGGAAGATGGCCATCAGCTGGTTTGAACAGTAACCAGGTAATTGTAAAGGGACTTTTGAAACAAAGGAGTCAGCCCGAAAAAGCAGTATAAAAGAAGCAAAGAAATTTGAAACAGTGAGACCTCAGAGTGAAAACAGCAGCAGTCAACCCCTGGTTTGACATTAGTGGCAGTCATCCTACAAGCATTGCAATCTCTGCCTAGGGCTGATGGTGCAGCCTCCCTGCGGGGCACTGGGGGCAGCCTGCATGCAGCTAGGGCAGTGAGTGTGGGACGCAGCAAGCAAGGACCCACATCTTGACATGGGTGTGGGACTGTGTGGAATGCTCCCTTGCTGGTGAGCAGGTGGTAGGAAGCAGCAGGGGAACACACAGAGCTGGAGCACCCACGTCTCTCACAGGAGGCGTGTGCACTCAGCGAACCTTCACTATCCCCCAGAAAAGAGGGCGTGCTGGTAGCCCAAATGTAAATGCATGAATATATGTGGGATTAGAACTGTTTGGGGTTATATATAGAAATATGCTTAGAAATTTGTAGCTATATTAGTGTTTTGTAAAAGTGGCTAACTAACATTGTTTATCTGTTGAATTATTGGTCCTCATCCTGAATGTATAGTTCAGTGATTGTCAGTTAATTATGTGCTGTTAATAATCAAAAAACCACTTCTGTCCTGATTTGATTTAAACTACGTGAACTGAGCAGGTTTTTTCTGAGATAATGACAAACAACATGACAATCTAACCACAAAATGTGAACATTACAGCCAACTGCTAGGTACTCTATTGCACATTCTGACAGAAAAAGCAACACCTATTTCATGAATTTATTTTTATATGTGCAATTTTTCATAAGTTTTCCTCAATAGACATTCAATAACCAAAAGAGAGATTTATGGTACTAAACCTGAAATCTAAGCCTTCTGTCCCAAGGGCTATAGCCTAACCCCTAGCAAACCTTAATACAACTCTGCGTTGAGAGAAAGAAATACTATCAGTCAAGTGAAGAATTATCAGGAGATGGAGATATTGATATGAAAGCTAAGTAAATATCATCATTAAGAATCTTTAAACCCTAAAGGAAAAAATAAAGAAATCCAGGAGACTTAAATGTTTCTTCAATTGTGAGCCCTCCAGCTACAACCAAAACAATAAATTCTCCTTCATGCACATTTCCTATTGAAATTTTAGTAGCACAAGACTTTGAGGAGCAATTTGAACCGGTGCCTCACTTCCCTTCTTCATGACCCTATCCAGCAGCAGCTTTTTTTTTTGCTTTTTTTTCTTTTTTCTTTTTTTTTTTTTTGACACTCCTTTGAGAATGATTGGAACAGAATATAACAAAGGGGAAAGATTACCACATCAGAATACTCAGTTCAGTCTTTCCAGCTTCACTTCAGTTAGTAAAAGGTTAATTATAATTTAATGTCCTTTCAGTAAAACTTGTAACTCTTTCAGGGAATACATTATTAGAGATAAGAGGTTAGAGGTTTGTTTTCAGCAAAAGACTGTAGAATTACAGAGCATCTGACAATGCAACACAAATTTGTTGTATTACTGATTTTGCTGTGTATGTAACTTGGTACAAGAAACAAGAAATTGGGATAGAAAACATATAGGAGCCTCTACAGTGCCTGGCAGAGATATGTTCTGATGACAACAGCAGGCGACTTTGCAATGGATCCTCCTGCTTCTGCCCTGAACTCTTTGACTTACCTTGGGCAATGACTCACTTTGGGTTTTTTTCAGATGAGCACAATAAAGTTTCCCTGCCTTACATGAAAGTTGAAGTAACAAACAGGAAACTTTTAAATTTGTTCATAAAAAGAAAGTTGCTATATGCAATAAGAACAGGCTTGTTTCCTTACTGCCTATACAAATTTTGAAGAAATCTGATTCAGTGTTTGAAGGCCTTTTTCCTACTTGGTAACAAAAACATATTTCACTCTCTTCAGCTCTTTCTGAACCTAAATGAAATTAGATAATTAGACTTAAAACAAATGTCCACCAGAACAGTAAATTTTCTCAGTACCTTCCAGTTCCAGTTCTCCTTGTCATGTTTGGTTAGATTTTTCCTTAAAAAATACTTTTACAAATACAGATATTGATATAATACAAAGTAAAGTGTGGCAACTATATCTTCAGTTTTACCATAGGACTATGGATAAAAAAATATGATGAAGATAATCAGTATCTTGATATACATTGTGTTTAAGTCAATCACACCTTGCTGGAAGGACATCTAAACTTTAAAGCATGATTGAGGTCAGCAATTTAATTTTCTGAACAAAGTAGCTGTCAGGGAAAAAAAGAAAAGGGTCCAGTCAATAGCAGACAACTAAATATCTTTCTTCTATTATTTTGGAGTAGAAGGTTTTTCAGGTAGTAGTTGGGATATAACTTGTGCTTGTTACTAATAGAATTATAGAATATTTTAAATCTATATAGATAACTGATTTGTTTACAGGATTTCTTCTCAGAAGCGTGTTTTTTGCTGATTTACGTGCAAAATCATGAAACTACATTCTACAGCAGATTCTGTTTTTTCCAAGCCAGCTCATCCAAGTTCTTCACTATGACATTTCCAATATCAGACTGTAGCAAATGAGTAGTATGTAGTATGACTAAGAGTGCTCAAGTGATAGGTAGGAAAAGCAATTGTGTTCAGTCTAAAGAAGTTGTACCAGTGGAAGGTAAAATGGGATAGGCAAACAGAACTGATTTGTTTAAAAAAAAAAAAGAGGTATAATTACCATAAATACTGATCTCCTTTGGAAGTTAACAAAAAAATAATTATGATTTCTGGTTCATTAAACTAAACGTTCCCTTGTTCTCCAATTCAACAAAGTGCTGAACTTGTGAAATCGCCTGTTTGTGGACATCCTTCCATGATTAAGCATGCATTTAGGTCTTATAAGAGTTAAGCCACACCGAAATGAAAAGGGTTTTGCTGTGTAAGAACAAGTTATACAATAATGTTGCATAACAGACTCTGAAAAGAACTAACTCATGTATTCATTTAAAATCAAAAGATATCTTATTTATATAAGAAAAATATTGTAATGGTTGACGATAAATGAATTTTTTCTGAAAGTAAACCAGAAAGGGCTTTAGGGTCTACACACTCATTCTGCAAAACCATATACAAAGTCCCAGAACTGTATAAATATAAGCATAAGAGTAACACATTTTGCTACAAATGGGTTTTCAACTCATTATAAAAATCCTGGAATTAATTGATTGTTTTTAAACAATAAAGCTCATAAGGACAATTTACTGTACTGAAGAGCTGATACTTTTTACTTACAACAAATTTAGTTGGTTGCATCCTTTGGTATTCTGTGTACTTGCTAGCTTGATATATTTTTGCATTCCAAAGGTAATCCTTTTGTTTGCTCTCGTCAGTAAATAACAATATGCAAGTTACACATGAGTTATTGACATACCTGTTTTGACATTTTAAATAAAAACCTAAAAAGTTAAAAAAAATAAAAAACTTTAAAAAATATTGTCACCATCCCAGATTGTTATCCCTTTAAACTAATTCCTTTAACTTATTTTTTCTTCCTCTCTTTACATCTGTATACAAACAGAATGTTAGTCACACAATGGCAGAAACAAATTCAGAATTTCTCTTAAATGTGCAGTATCTAATCTGTTTTCTGAAGCACTGTCATGGTTTCAAGACACTGGAAACCAGCTCTTTACTACACACCACATTTTATATTTTTCAGCTATGGAAACTACTCAAAGGCTTAATTTTCCCTCTAATAAAAATTGTATGACCATGTTTTTATAATTTGACAGTGTATCAATGGCCATTGAATCTTCTAACTGTCCACTAGCAAAATGTGATACTCTCTCCTACACAATCTTAAAATATCCAGGAAGAAATGCAAGCACATAAACATGAAACATAAGCTACATGATGAAGATTTTCGAAGGGCCAGGTGAGCTATAATTCTTCTGCTCTGTGATTTTGCTAGAGGTTATCATCCCGTTAAAGTAACAAGCAACCAATATTTTTTATTTTTGTTATTTCAGCCTTGCAGCCAGAGAAATACATAGTGATTCTTTTAAACATGTGTTGTCAATAATGCGATAAAACTAATATTATTTGAGGAAACTCTGTTAACCTCTACCTCTAGCTACACTCACTGACAGAACCTGACCCTCTAGTTACACATTCCATCACCCAGAAGAGATTATAATGACCACTCCTTCAGATAGTTTCCTACCAATATTTGTTACAATATTTCTCTTATTGTGTATTATGTTCTCTGTTTATTTTGTCACTGCAGTGGAAGAATCATCACACAAGTCAGTCTACTAAGAGAAATAGGTCATTTGTCAGAATTCCAATGGTTCGATGTCTGGAATGAGGACAGAAATATCTATGAGAATTGCAGGCATTGAAACAACAGAAATCACAGTTCTGTAGTGAACCAATTACAGTAAAGACTCTTGAGGTATTACCTGAGCTGAGAAAGTATACACTGAAGAGGTATTTAAAATATTCAGTACAAATATCAGTTTCCTTGGGTACACAAAACCAGTTTTCTAAATTTAATCTGATAGTTCAGATTCTGTATAGCAACAGTCATTTACTGGAACATATATAGACATAAGGCCAGTTTCTGCTCTCAAGTGTAAAGGGAGGAGGCTTTTTAAAAGATGAAATCCTGCTAGCAGAGACTGCAATAGTGAGATACAAGACAGCTGATGGTAAAAAAATTAGGAACTCTTATTTAAATCTTTCTGACCTCTGTAGAATTGTGTCGAAACAAAATAATTGGGTGTTGGATTATGCAGGTGCATTTTGCCACTCTCCCAGAAGTGTGTGGGGCTTTTGCCCCACTTTATACACAACAAACAAATCACACTTTGTCAGACTTACCGTACATACTCCTCAAGAAAGAGCCATTTACAGAAATATTGAGAGTGACCTCTTCTTTGTGTGGAGGTCCTGAATCACATAAACCAGATATTGCTGAAGTCTGAGAGCAGCGTAATTTCATTCTGCTCCCTACACTGTGAAATATAGAACCATTGGTGTCGTGAAATCGAAGAAGTATAAAAATGAAAGTCTTTACTGATAGAAGCATGTGCAGTTTATATTAAATTAAGAAGGATGGAAACAGATCTGTGGCTTTTGAAGTACATGAAAAACTACAGCACCACCAAAGACACCAGCAGGTCAGCGGTGTAAATGGAAATAACTACTTTAGGGACAGGCTGTTCAGGACCCATATTGAAAACCTGTGTGTCGCATATTTTCACAAAATCAATTTATTTCCAGCAACTTGGGAGCTTTAGGGTTTATGAAATATAGTTATAGCCCAACTGTCAGCAAAGAGCAAGTTTTCTAAAAGTAGAAAAGCTATTGAAGGCTGTGTCCCTTCAAGAAAAACAAAGCAGAAACAAATAAACAAAATTCCAAACTATTTCCTTCCATAGGAGTCTGATGGCTGGTTTTTGATATTCACCTCCTGCAAGTAAATGGTTATATTTTATATATGTGTGTGTGTGTATATAAATGTGTGTGTGTATGTGTGTATAGGTAGCATACAAAGCACACACATTTCTGTGGTCATACAGGGTAAAATATTGATAGGAATTAATAAAAGAGACTACTTCTTGCTAACAAGTGATTTTTTTTACAGAATAATCTAACACATTTTATAACATTTTGCAGAAGCCTAGTTGTAGCAAACAAATTTTGGTATTTAAAATTTATTTCTAATGAAATATTAATAAATTCAAATTTATTGAAAACAATTTACAATTTTATAATGTTAAGTGCAATACAGCTGAAATTGCCTATAAATTAGGCAAATTGTATTATGCAATATATATTTAAGTACAGACAAAACCCCTAAGAGTTGTGGGATAAAATCTGTTTTTAGCCATTCTGTTTGAGAGTTTTACTAACAACAGTAACAAGAACAGTTTCATGATTTCATTGGAAGGGTGCAAAGATATATTCACGATTACAATAAAGCAGTCTCTTATTATTTCTGAACACCTGCTATGATTCAAAAGACTGAGTCAGGTAGGAAATATTGGCTGTGCTTTGCATAGATTTTTTTTTACTAGACTGGCTGATCTCCCTGAGTAGCGTTTTTAAAGTCACATGCTAAAATGCAATGTAAAGTTTGGACTTTGAGACAAAAGTCACTGCCTGAAGCACACAAATCATGAAAAAAAGTTGGGAGTATGCTCCCTCTTACTCTCCAAAACCCAGTTAGAATGCTGTCTGATACTTCACCTCATACATCTACTCTCTTGCAGTGTATTTTCTTTTAATAGGGGAAGATCAAGGGATAGTCTTGCTGCAGCCTGGTAGCACAAAGGTCTGTATAATTAGGACCTTCAGAAGGAAGAAGTTGCCAAACAACTCTTTGCTTTTGATGGTCTCTTAGGGCTGTCTGCAGAAAATGGAAATAGCTTTTAGCTGCAACATTTGGGGCACAGTGCAGCATTTGAATTGAAGGTCTTAAAAATAGCTTGTAAAGCCCCCTTTATGCTTGCCCCTCGTCTGCCTTGCTTGCTTCCTCTTAACTGTTCAAAGCACTCAGCAGTTAAAGGCGGCAGTCAGTGAGTGCAGACTTAAAGACTCAGAGGTTGTAGAAGTGTTCTCGGTTTTACTGGCAGAGACTGGGGTAGATTTACTTAGACTTGAATGGTGCTTCACATCAGGCAAATCAGAGAATCTAATGATTGTTTCATTCCAGGCTATGATATAATCTGTATGGGCATTATATTTTTAAGGAAAACTGTTGCAGGAAACCCTGTTCACTGCCGTTGATAGTATAGCGGATACTCAGTTTCTACCATTGTCCAAAGTGGGACAGGAAAGTGAACACAGGGCCAAGAAATGTCTTGAAGCTTCTGCAAGTGCCAGGAAAGAGCTCACCAGCTTCTGCACTGTATATTCTTATTCCTTTCTGCAACAGCCCTCTCCAACACATAACCTTACCTGAAGTACATGAAATATGTATTTCTATAGCTGCTGTGCTTGGGAAATCCAAGTAATATCTAATGACTATTTATATGTATACAACTACATGCATACACACACATATATGTATATATACACGTGATAATACTTTTTTAAGCCTTTTCTACACATACATTCTTTGCAACATTGACCTGAATATTAATTCATAAATTTGATTCATTTAATCTTATCTGTCATCAAAGTAATGCAAAGAGTATCCTCACCTGCAATTAATTCCAAGGAAATTGACAGTTCACAGCAGTTGCAGGATAAAACAGATCACTAAGCTTACATCAAGAATATTTTCTCCCTGAAAGCATATTTTCAGAGAGGTAAGAGTGTTTTCTACTTCTTGCATCTATTTGTTAAAAGTTTGCCCTTTACATAATTAAAACAGTTTTCTTTGTCAAGATTCATTGTTTCTAATATTTCACTGAAGAAACAATTATAAAATGCAAACATTTATGTATCACATTGATCTGCAGAGATCTTGAACAAAATTTTAAAAAATCTTTTCTTATAAACTAGAGAGAAAAATAAGAACTATACTGACACTCAGACAGGAGGGATAAAGATGTATTCTCATAAATATTATAAATTTAATGTATTTTTGCTTTTGTTTCACAATCACATAAATACTGTTTCTTCCCATTTAAATGTTTTGAAATAATTTTCTCAATAAAAATATTATTTCTATCTTGTTAATTTTATATTCTTATTAAAATAATTGCAAGAGAATTTTCCCAACTACATACATTTCTTAAAATATGAAATTAAAATAACCCCTTGCAATCCAACGTTCATATTAGATATAAGAAAATGGAATTCTGGTAGGTTTTAAAGAGCTGAAGATCGGTAAAAGTCAAGACCCATTGCTGATCAGCTATGGGAAATAGAGTTTGCTCCACCAGCTGTGACCTGTTTTTAGAAATGTTATACTTTAGAGATCACAAGTAAGAAAGTGTTTTTATTTAAAAAGATAAGACAAAATAAGAAGAAATCATGATAGTGTGGCATACAATAATAGGAGGCATAATTTGTGCAAAAAACCTTTAACAATATGGATTTATTCAAATGTCAGTTAAAAGATTTAGAGCAAAACTTTTAAACAATTCCATATTTGAAAGAAGATACTTGTACCTTTCTATTTTAAGACAAAGAAAATATAAAACCCAAGCCCCAAATCTCCATACAATATTTGCTTTCTTTGTGATATTCCTATTGCTTTTCTCTTGCTTTTGTTTGTCTTTGTATTTTGCATTTGCATCTTGAACTTCTACTTGTTATTATGGGGAGAAAGAAATCCCACAGTTATGGCCCTATTGTTTACAACAATAGCTAATTGTCTTTTTCTGGAAAATAGCACTACTAAGGTTTCTGGCTGTGAAATTTGCATTCAGTTCCTGGCTAGCAGATTTGCATGTTTCTTTATGAGAAAGAAACTACAGCTCCCATAAGGTAGCAGAAAATAAAATAGAAAATAGGGTTTAGTATTGTGATTAAATTTTGCCAAAGAAACGTCTTGGTTCCATTCAAAGACAGAGGATGCTTAGATAGGTCAGACTGGCACTCAGTAAAATAGTTCTTTTTTCATTATATCCAAATAATCTTATCATATAATTAAAAAAATATGTGAACTGCTTGGTTTGTTTGGTTTTGTTTTTTTTGTTTTTTTTTTTAACCAGGAAACATAAAAATCAAAACAGTTCTACTCAGATATATGTTTTTTAATATATAAACTATTAATTGCAGTGGGTTTTGAAATATGCTTAAGAAAGCATTCAGAACTTATACAGCCTGCCCAGCCAGGCTTTGAGGTTGTCGTGGTTTAACCCTAGCCAGCAAATAAGCACCACACAGCCGCTCGCTCACTCCCCCCCAGTGGGATGGGGGAGAGAATCAGAAGAGTAAAAGTGAGAAAACAAAACTCATGGGTTGAGATAAAGACAGTTTAATAGGTAAAGCAAAAGCCGCACGCAAAAGCAAATCAAAGCAAGGAATTCATTCACTACTTCCCATGGGCAGGCAGGTGTTCAGCCATCCTCAGGAAAGCAGGGCTCCATCACACGTAACAGTTACTTGGGAAGACAAACACCATCACACCAAACGTCCCCCCCTTCCTTCTTCTTCCCCCAGTTTATATACTGAGCATGACGTCACATGGTACGGCATAGCCCTTTGGCCAGTCTGGGTCAGCCCCCCCGGCTGTGCCCCCTCCCAGCTTCCTGTGCACCTGGCAGAGCAGGGGAAGCTGAAAAGTCCTTGACTGGTGTAAACTCTGCTCAGCAAGAACCACATCATCAGTGTGTTATCAACATTATTCTCATCCTAAATCCAAAACACAGCACTCTACCAGCTACTAAGAAGAAAATTAACTCTATCCCAGCTGAAACCAGGACAGAGGTATAACCAGGATCTGAAATACCATATTAGGTGTCCCTTAACCCTAGCAACCTTAAAAACTGAGAATGAAAGTGATGACAGTACAAACCCAAGGTTTTTTTATCCATCATCATTTAAAAGAGCAACCAAATTGCATTTTGTGACTGGTTGATGAAATAGTTATCACAGGTCACAGAGATGACATAGTAACTGTCAAAAAAGTCAGAGGATATTAAATCATCCATTGTCGTATAAAGACAAATTCATTTATCTTTGATAAATTGCGTAGCCTTTTTTGTAAAGAGTTCATGGCCAGAGACTCATAGAAACATACTTAGAGGTTACTACTTCTTTCGAAATCAAGATTGACCACATCAATTATGTAATCTCTTCTTTTTTCTTTCTAATATTGATATATTTTCTTCAATGACTGCTGCTTACTTGTTTCGACAGTTCCACAAGCTCTACATGGATAAAGATGGTGGGAATAGTGGTTTTCCTTAGTAGTACAGTAGTTGGTGTCATGATCTGACAGCACAATACCTGCCTAATGTGAACATGCTGCATTTTTTTTGACCCCAAGGCTGTCTTACTAGCTCCAGACATCTTTCTGGGTGTTAGAAATTACTTCTGAGAAATGCACGAGATTTTCAGTAGCCAGCATCGCTTTAATTCATAACACATTCTGTGTCTTCCAGCCAAAGAAGGCAGACAGAGTCTGGTTTAGACATACACTTGAGAACTCCATTGACATTCAGGTGATATGTAAAGCTGATGGCTTTAATTCAGGCTTTACAGAAAATCAATTTTCCACTGACATATGCAGCATAACACAGTCTGAATATGTATTTGACTGATGTGATCACAGAGTTGACTTAAAGCTTAAGCACATGTACTGGTTTTGGCTGGGATAGAGTTAAATTTCTTCATAGCAGCTTGCATGGGGCTATGTTTTGTATTTGTGCTGAAAATAGTGTTGATACCACATTGATGTTTTAGTTATTGCTGAGCAGTGCTTACACAGTGTCAAGGCCTTTTCTGCTCCCCACACTGCCCCACCAGCGAGTAGGCTGGGGCTGCACAAGAAGTGAGGAGGGGACACAACTGGGACAGCTGGCCCTAACTGACCAAAGGGATATTCCAGACCATATGACATCATGCTCAGCAATAAAACTGAGGGGGAGATTGGCAGGGTGCATGACTGCTCGGGACTGGCCGGCCATTGGTAAGGTGGTGGTGAGCAATTTTTTTCATTTGCATTGCTTGTTTTTTGGGCATTTTATTTTCCTCTCTGGTTTTTTTTTTTCTTTTCCTTACAATTTTTTAAAAATTATTAAACTCTTTTTATCTCAACCCAGGATTTTTTTTTCACATTTACCCTTCCAGTTCTCCCCCCATCCCACCGGGGGAGAGTGAGCAAGCAGCTGTGTGGTGCTTAGCTGCTGGCTAGGGTTAAAGCACAACAGAATGAAGAACTGTACTGACTCTGGCTGGCTGAGGTTAACTTCATAGCAGCCTGTGTGGTGCTGTATTTTGGATTTGTGACTAAACCAGTGTTGATAGCACACCAGTGTGTTCCGGCTGAACAGGACTCGCACAGCATCAAGGCCTTCTCTGTTTCCCACTCTGCTCCCACAGTGAGTAGGCTATAGGTGGGCAAGAGATTGAGACACAGCTGGGACAGCTGACCTGAATTGACCAAAAGCATATTCCATGCCATATGACATCATGCTCAACAATAAAATCTGGGTGGTGGTCTTTCCAAAATAACTGTTGCTTGCAGGGTGGCTGGGCATCAGTCTGCTTGTTGGACAAAGTGAATGATTGCCTTTGTATCACTTGCTTTTGAAAATTTTTTCCCCTCGTATTTCCTTCACTTATTGAACTGCTTTTGTCTTGACCCACAACTTCTTCTCACTTTTGCTCCTCTGATTTGTCTCGGGGCAAGGCGGGGGCAAGCAGCTGGGTAGGTGCTTAATTGTTGGCTGGGGTCAACCCACCACAGGAACATAACGTTTCTAGTGACTTCCCATTTAACATAACTTTCTAGTAAAGGTTGTTTGTGTTTTAATATTAACACAATAGAATGGTCAAATTACATATTAACATTATCACATTCCAGACAGTAATTAAAGCTTCAAATGGAAAATATCTTATACTAAAAACCTGGCCTAAGCCATAAATAAGAGCTATAATAGAATACTATAAGGACAAATAAAGAACTGCATTACAGGTCTAAATACAGTAGACCTACAATTATCTGTTCCTTCCTTCTCCCTTTCAAAATTGTCTTTTTTTCCACTTTCTTTTAAATTATATTTCCTTCACTTTTCCCATCCCTTCAGTCTCAGTGCCATTTTTACTGATGTACCCGTGTACACAAATTTGGAATTTGCATCACTGAAATACAAGGCAGGAATGAAATGTCAATATTCTCTTTGTAACTGATGTTTTATTCCTACCATGTATTTCAATGGGAAGGTTAAATGTCAAATATCAGCAATTACACAACGAATACATGACATTTTATATATTTGGTGGATAAAAAAGAAAAAAAATATTCACTGAAGTTATATTTTCATTGAAAGTCCAAGACCAAAAACAGGAAACCCCTATACAAGCAAGAACATAATTAGTCTCAGTTCAAGGACTGTAAAAATTCACTTTGAGTATTCCTGGTATGGACTTAAATACATTCAGTGTGACATTTAAGAAAGAAGGGGTACCATAACTGAAAGGCAAGGAAGTGAGGCAGGAATTGTAATTTTTCTACATGGACTTTTAGTGCTGAAGGACCTTGATTGACAATACTGGCAGCTAAAATCCTTAGTATTATCTATGGACTTGATACGTATTGCTAATTCAGCTGATCTATCCAGTTTACAGCTACTGTGCCTAAATTTTGACCTCTGGAATAATTCTTGGAGCAAGAAGGAAATTGAGTGCCTTTGTCCAGCCATTGCATGGCTTTCTTGGTGAGACAGAAGAAAGGTCAATTTTTATGATGATCTTCTGTTGACAAATGGATTTACAAGTAGGATGAAACATCTACATCGCTTTCTATCCCCCATAAACAGCCACTGACAGTAACTTAGTCAGTCAGTATGAACATAAGACATAAAACTGCACCTTCCAGAACATTGATACTGTATCCACTGTACTGAAAACTTTAAGTAAAAAGATTGTGAGGAAATATGCATCTGTTCTAAACACACTGAAATGAACTGAAAGTCTTCTTCAGCAGTACAATAAAAAAGCAATAGACATTTTACTGTGTTACTTACTTTCTTAAATGGGGAAAACAAGAAGGTCTAACAAACAAATGCCCCAGAGAATGATAACCTTAATATACGAGCCCATTGCTAGATCATTAATCATATCTGATTCTGATAGTCTAATACACAAAGTTTGCTTTAAAGAGCCATGTTACTTTCTGGAATGAACTACTTACTTAATTTTAGCATTTCACATTTCTGCCTTTAAATGCTTTTTTTTCTCTTTCTGTTATGCAAGGCCATGGTGACAATCCTCTGGAGATCAGCATTTTAAGTACTTGTTAATGACATCTCCTGTGAGGACACAAATGTTCTAGACCACAGTAATGAAAGACACATAAAATCAAGAAACAAACTAGGGATTTGTAGCAGTACTTAACGAACAAGATGAGAAAAGCATTGTTTTATGGACCTTATATTAATATCCAATTTAGATACTGTCTACATTCATATACTTAATACCAGAAATTCTCTGTCCTTATCTTACATTCTTGTTCAGGTAATCAAAGCATTTTCAGTCTGAGATAAGCAATGTGATAAATTTCCCTTATATGCTTGTAAACCACAACGGATCCCCTTCAGTCCTTATTCATCAAGTCTGCTGCTACTTCTTAGAAACATTAAGAAGCTGCTCCAATTAATAGTCTTGAAAAAAACATTGAATAGATGCATCTTTTCCACTTTTCCAAAATTGCCATACTCTCCTTCATATTTGGAATAAAAAGACCTATGACTGTGGTAAACGGTGTTCGCTTTTGTAGCAACAACAGGTTTAAGGTATTTTTTCCTGAACAAAGCTGCAAACAAGTGTTTGTACAATTGGAAAAGGGTACATTCCACTAGCTCCCCAGCATGATGTGAACAGCATTGTTATAGTGCCCTGGGGAGCCTGTAATTATCGTATTTCCAATCCATTGTGCTTATTATGTAAGACCATATTTTCTTTTTCCTTGTCACTACCTTGCTGATAATGAAGGTTGAATTAATGGTACTAATGTCTTGTTTTTTCACGAAGCCAATATAACCTCTTGTAGTATAATCCGGTTTCAAGGAGTATGACTTTATAGATGGATAGTTAGAGGTTGTTTTTTTTTTTTTTTTATCAGCATTATTTTTATAAAGATTTTCTTAAATCCAGGTGAAAATTTCTCATATTAAAATATCAGATTTTACATGGCTGTATATAAGTAATATCGGCAGTCTTGGGAAGACTTATGTAATTTACATGAGATTACTATCTGTTAATAGGAAAATCAAGTTTAACTCATGCCACTAAATTTTCATGATATATATGCCACTGTGATGTACTTTCCATCTATACAGCAGAAAAGCCTCATTCGAATTCACCTTTTCACACATGCATAGCTTTGGAGCTTGGAATCTGACTCTTAGTATCCTTCATTGGTAAAAAATAAGTATCCTTTTCACATGAAAATATTTATTTGTGCATGATGAATGAAAAGTGTTTTAAGATTCCTTTAAAAATATTACTGGATTTAATTTTGTCTCTTAAGTCACATTCTTTGATGACAGCATTTTGACCATTTAATTTAAATTGAATTTCTTGAAGAATGAAGACATCATGCAGACTGTAATCTTTAAAACTCATTTGACAGCTATATTTTTAGAGGATATGTGAAATAAATATTTGAAATATGATGAAAGCTGTACTTCCACATTTTATTTTTGATCTGCTGAAAAAAATTGGATGGTTATTACCAACCAATTGGGTGGCTGGAGTAAGAAGTTGATTGATGACTTCATACATCTTTCATTTCATCCTAACACCACTTGTACAGTATATACTACATTTTAGACAGGATGTAGTCTGGAGCAGCATTCCCTACATTTTAACTTAGTAACTCGTCAAAACACTCATGAAAATCTGTTTTAGCATTCTAATTATGATTTTGTCAAAGTGATGGACAAATGAAACTGCTGGGTAATGCTGAACACTGCAATTTCGTCAGTGATATTATAATGATGGATGGTACTATTACTCAAGTGGAAAGATTTGATTTAAGTGGAAAGATTTGATTTTGTGTGTTGGATGTCTTCAAGTTATTGGCATGTGTTATGACTGCACCATTGACACAAGATATACAGGTCAGTGGTCATGACTGGAACAGGTAAACTGCATCAAGAGTTTCAGATTAAGAGTATGCATTATAAGGCATTTGAATTAAGACATTCAACTACATGATCTGCTCCATTCTATCTTAAAAAATTCCTACAGTTTAGGCTCCATATTAGTCTAAAGTTAGGTGAAAGAGTTCAGGGAAGACTACATGAATATTTGACGTGCCTCAAATTCTTGTTTTATAACAGTTACAGTTTACACCTACTCACTTGCTCAGTTCTGTTTCACTGTGAGCTCAGTCTTCATATTCAAAGTTGACATCAGTAAGAAATAGCACATTCTGTTTGGTTTGTGGTCCAGTCTATACAATGCTAGTAAATTTCTGATTGTAACTGTCACAACATGGCTCAAAATGCAATTCACTTCACTGAGTCTGGTTCCTGATTTTTGTCCTGAACCTTTCTCATAGCCCAGTTGTTTTCCTGCTTATACCTGCATAAATGTATTTAATATAGTAACTTCTGCTTCTCAATATGTTGAGAAGCATGTTTCACAAAACATTTAAATCTTCTCTGCCTAACACTTTATGTTACAGGAGTATAAATGCTACAATTTTAATAGGATGCACAAATTATTTATAGAACGTAAGATGCGTATCTTCAACTTAATCCAGCACGATTCTTTACTGTATTGTATATTTGGGAAGAGAGGCAAGAAGCTGTTAACAATAAATGGGTAGTCAGGGACGGCAGAAGCTGGGATGGTGGTGAAATGTGGTTTTATATAAATAGGATTATACTACAAAGTTTCAGAAGAGTACTTAATAGGCAGATCTATTAAAATGTTATTGGATTTCTTTCCAACTTTGTAAACAGTTGTATGTAGAGCTTTCTGAAAGACAAGTATCATTTATAAAGCTGTTTGGAGGACAAATCTTTCAATTTCTAGCACCAAACTAATTAACTGCATACTTGTAAAATTCAATAACAAGGTAAATGGTCAAAAATAATGTTTTCTAGGAAAACTATAGACCTTCTTGCAAGCATTTTTTCATTCTTATCATGTTTTACTTATGTCAAAAATATTTTCTCTTTTATGAGGAAAAGCTTGTTTAATATAGTCATAATATTGTGAATATTTACACTAATTGTGTGATATTTCTGAAACCTTTGCCAGTCAGTAAGTTTGTATGTGACCATTAACTATATAGGTTTGGTGGTTTGTTTTTTTTGTTTTTTTTTTTTGTTTTTTTTTTGTAATAGATATGGGCACATCTTTTTTTCATTAATTAATCTTTGAAGAAGATCACAGAACTGGGATCATATACTATACTGGCTAGAAATGCATGGTCTGTTCATGCCAGAAAAAAATATAGATACTGTTGGACAAATTCTGTATCTTAAAATAGCTAAAATCACTGATCAATACATAATTTTTTTGTAAAAATTATGTACAGCAACTAACCTATTATATGCTTGTCTATCCTCAAAGCCCTTTGTTCATTACCTAAACAAAAATTGCCCTCCTTTTATTTTCTGCATTTGATCCAGATTACTTCATTAATTTATCTTATCACCCTACAGCTGTTTCCTACACTCATTAGTCACTTCTGCCCTGTTCAAAAGAACAACAATAATTTATGTAAACCAAGATTTTTTTCTATCTTTCAGTTTCTTTGTTGAAAATATTACCACATGTTTCTGCTTCAGATGACTTCCCAACTGTTTTCCAATTGTGGCAAAGATTAAATTTGTACCACTCAGATACCTTTTGGTTTACTCTGTTTTTCTCTCCCTTCTTTCTCCCACATGCTTCATTAGTATTTGCTGCTTACTGTTAAAAACCATGTGTAGACATGCAAATGTGTTTGACACAGTAGCCAAATTTCATGCAGTTTTTGCTAGCCTATAATTGACTCTTCTGTATCACTTGTGTGTTTTCCACAAAATTCAGTACCACTGTATCTAATCACAAGATTCCTTTAAAAAAAAAGGTAAAAAAAAGAGTATTACGTATTATCAACAGTGTGAGAAAATGAAGTAATAGAATATTTTTTGTTAAAAGTGAAGAGCAGTGTCATTCTTGATTGCCACATCCTACAGCTTCCAAAATCTCCTCTTGAATAAGCTCCATGCTTCTGCAGAGTAAGACTAACCTTCTCCGCTCTCCAGGGAGATAATCATAGAAACATAACACAAAATTAAAACATGTAAATGAATGAGACAACTGTCCATTGCAAGTTGTTAGTGTCCTTATTTCAAAAATACTATTGCTGTGAATTTCTTTCTCTTACTGCAGTATATAAGCTGTGTACAGATGTATATACAATCCTGTATGGTCATTTAATGGCAGTTAATCCGTGTAAGATAACTTACACAAATTGAATAGTACTTTGTTTCTGAACTAGACTCAACATGTATACTCATGAGTTTCCCCAGTTTCCCAGGCCTAGAGGAGTGAACAAATACAGCCCCCAAACCCCTCAGCTTTCACATACCTTTTTCCCTATATGCTTAGATGGTTTGCTCTGGGCATTTGTCCCACTTCTCCTGTACTCTAAATATATTTATGATGCTTTTCAGGAGTTGAATGACTTGGAGCTTTTGTTTGTCATTTACAGTACAGTATCTTCACACAGTTGATTAGCCTGTGGGCTTTTCTGAGAACTGCAGTATGTTCTGGGCCCAGGATTACTTCCACTAGAAGACTATCCCTTTCATTTGTGACAGTATGAGCCTGTTAGCAAGACATGTAATAGGAAAAAATACCCTAGGATGCCTATTAGCCCTCAGAGTGAAGGCACAAAGTTGACATGTATTAATTTTGCCTGACAGTTTGCATCAGTTCGTAATGAACGGATGTGATACATTGTGGTGACATGAAGACAAGCATTGGAGCTTTCAATCAATAGACACTTAATCTGCTTTCTTTACAGTTTAACTGAACAGGTCCTCCTTCGCTTTCCCCATCTAGAGCATGATAACATGCATGTACACACTCACTAAAGAAATGCCAGCAAATCACAGACAATATGGGATACAGAAGGATGTCTTTTATTTCAGTTCACATGGGCCATTCCATTGGGGACTTCCTAGAAAGAACAACAGTGCAAAACATGACCACTTCATCATCTCTCCCATATTTTGGATTGTGGTCGAGCTTTACAAATGCGTCCTTGCTTCTAAAGATATACACTGTCTTGAAATGTACTCTTTAAAATGCAGCTGCAGCAGGTTACAAGTACAGCTCCTGCTATATACATGGCATCTAATTTCTTTGACATCTTTGCAGCATTGTTAGATGTCTATAAATACCATTAAATTTATAAGTACCTTTTAAAATTTGGCTTACTGCAACTTTGTCAGAGTGAAGTGAGCATGTTGTGAGATCTGATATCCTTACAACAGGTAGACAAATCTTGTCATGGTTCTCACAATTTGCGTAACTTCCTCAGCTACAGTCAGTCTTGTACCGTTTAAAGGAGGCTGCAGTGGGACATATATTTGGTCAGCAATAGCATGTGTTTTGTTTTCTGTGCTGTATGCCTGGCATCATCTAACTGATCTTTGCTGATCAAGAACATCTATTAATTGTAGTGGGTAAGAGTGTTCTGTGAATGATACTGGGCGAAACTAGTTCACATTTTTTTCTGACTTTTATTTTAATTAAGGTGAATGGATTGGGCTGTGGTTTTGTTTGTTTGTTTGTTTTCCACTGAATGGCTTTTCTAGCCTGCAATCCACTAAAACCTAGCATCATTTTGCTTTGAGCACAAAACTTTCATGAAGTCCAGCCAAACTCACTATGTCATTTTCTCAGGTCTCTGTCAGTTTAAGACATTGTCTCTAGTCTTTTTTCTCCTTGATGCAATTGTAAAAACCCATCATATTACCACTAAGGCCTTTGACTGTGAATAATTTTATTTATTTTGTGACCTTTATTTGTCTTTTGCTTGCAAGCTTTTAATGGACTGTATACTCTTGTTTTCTTGTCTCTTCTTATTTTTCATTTCCAGTCTCATTTATCTTCTGACATCTTCGACTTACTTCAATGCCTCCTTTTTCCTATTTATTCCTTTCATTCTTCTGCAGACGATTCTCTCCCCTTTGTTCTGTATTAAAGTGTTTAATACTGAGACTGTGTGAATTCAGGAGATTTTCTGCATGCAATCCAGAAAACAGAGATTAATTATTATCAGTTACATAATTTTCATGCCTCAGTTTCCTTACAGTAAATAACTGGAGATCTGATGATCAGAGATTCCCATCCACGGCCTGTTGTTCAGTTAGGGCTGGACTTGTAGCCATGACTGAAGTTGAACAGTGTGTGAACCTCTCTAAGATTAATTCTGTGAGCAACAATGATGGCATAAAATAGCCAATATTTTTTCACTGTCCAAAAAATGATTCCCTGAACTCTAGTGATCTAAAGATCTACATCTGTATTTAGCAAGAGACATTTGAGCTATGTGGCAATTACTGAAATATTCACTGAAATATAAATTGACTTGTGTATTTCCTCAAACAGAGTGAATGTATTTGTATTCCTGTATTACCATCTGTATAGCATTAACTATATTAAATACTGCATAATTCTGAAAATTAGGCTATTATTTTTAGTATCTAAATATATGCAAGTGAGTGTAAAGGAAATCTCTATAAAACAGAGTATAAGTACTTAATTTTGACTACCTTTAAAAAGTTAACACACGTTTTCCAAACAGTTTAGGTCTCCTGAGCTGGGTAGAACATACTGGACAAGAATTTCTCTTGTTCTGAATCTACCTGCCATATTAGATATATATGTAAGATATCTCCATTCTAGTTGAAATATTTGTTACCAGGTCATAAAGGTGAGCTCTGCGGTATCATCAGCCATACTAGTGAGGGAATATGACTGGGTAGCTCTTTTGGTTGGCTGACATATTTGTGACTAGCTAGATTTGTTCAGGAAGGATCAGTCCTAAGAGTTGGTCCCTGGTGTTCCTTTTCTCACTACTCACTGGATTAGTCTCTATAACAGAGAGACTTTTCTTCCATTGTGGTCAAATTGTAGAACAGTATAACTGACACAAACATAAAAGAAGAATGCACTATGACTGCCAAAATTATGAACGAATGGAAAAATTGGGGGAGCGATATTTGTTACATTTTTAATCATTTCAGCCAAGTATTTTTAAACTGATTTCTTCTAATATTTACAACATAGTCAGATTTGCCAAAAGTTTTGTGCATGAATTTCAGTTTGGATTCAACCAATAAATATCTAGAGATCCTGAACTTACCTCAATCTTTGGGATCAGTATTTTGG
This sequence comes from Platalea leucorodia, assembly GCF_965183815.1. Classification (NCBI taxonomy): domain Eukaryota; kingdom Metazoa; phylum Chordata; class Aves; order Pelecaniformes; family Threskiornithidae; genus Platalea; species Platalea leucorodia. Next base: position 87,317,970 of record NC_138823.1, on the reverse strand, counting down.
TTACCTTCACAAACATTTTCCTAAGCTGCTGCCACTTTTCCCCTCTCCTCCCTTCTCATGTATACTATTTTTTTCCACAGAACCCTAATGGCTCTTTCCATTTAAAGAAGGCCAGAAAGAACTCAGGTTGTTTCCTGCTGGAAGTCCTAGATTGTCAGTAAAGCAATGGATCCTGGAGGTCTGGGAGGAGTCTCAAAAGATTGTCTTGCTCATCCCACTGTCTCAAGGCATGAACAACTACAAACTAGTGAACTCTGACAGATGTTTGTGTAGCATGTTCTTACTGCTAAAAAGATTTTCCAGATGTCTAACTTAAACACTCCCTCTGCACATCTGCTGTCCACCATGCATACAGAGAAAATATTCTTGCAGATCTTAAAACTATTCTCATTCCCTCGATCCCTCAAATATTCACTTTTGGCTATCTTTTTCAGTCTTCTGGGTAAACCAACCACATTTTATATGCCTCTTTGCATTCTTTCTAGTTGCTGTCCACTGGACTCTGCCAAAGCAACTCCTATCTTTTCTAAAATCTAAGAGCATCTAGAACCATATATTTCTGCTTTATACTTTCGAGTGTGTCTTGACATTTTAGGAATAGCATGACTCTTGTTTAGCTTGAGATCCACTGTAGCTCCTGGATGCTACCTAACTAGTTGATCTTTCTTCTATATTTATGCAGCTGATTGATTGATCCTACTAACATGTAGTATTTTGTTTTCCCTCTTAAATTTCATCTTAGGTGTTTCAGTCCATTGCTTTAATTTGTCAAAATAATTTTGAATTCTGTTCTTGTCCTTCAATATACTTTCTGTCTCTCCTAGCTTGGTACTGTTTGCAAATTTAATTGGCACACTCTCTATTGTCAGTTTCTCCTTCTAGCCCCAGTCCTGTGGATTCCCCTCCACATGTCTGAAAGCACAAAGTAAACACTAAAAATATTTCTAAAATATCTCCTGCGGCCAATTATATTCTTATTATGATATTAATGCATATTGAGGTCAAAGATGAGTAATATAAATGAACAACTTATGTGCTTAAATTATGTTACAGCATTACACAGAGAGCATTTATAAATACTGGATAATGCTAGAAATTTACAGTGTGACTTTATACCAGTAATACAAGTAAGAACATGAAATTATATTATCTCTATTTCCGAACTTATTATGAATGAAGTTAGAACATTCTAAACAAACATTTGTACAAAATTATATCCTTTTATCATTGTTTTAAACTGTGTAGTGTGAGTTTAAGGTGTAATTTTCTATTAATTGGTTCCAGGACAGCATTCAGTGTTTATCATTGTGTCACATTCTCCTTAACAGTATGAGTGCAAAGTGAATAAAAAACCCTAAACTCCTGAATTTATGGAAAAGGCAAATAAACTTTAGAAATAAAGAGATATTATTCATCAAGCTATTTTGAAGGTATCTAATCTTTCAAGTGTTTGTTTACATCATACACCATTATACCAATACTCCAATGCTATGGTTTGATTTACTCTTGTATTTTCTTTTTTTTTTTTTTTTTTTTTTCCACATGCTATTTATTTCAGTTCTCACATGACTCCTATACATTTGTAAAATTGCCAGTACGTGCGCAGGTAATCATAAACATCTCTAGTCTGGTAGCTTTTCTCTGAGAGCAGCCAGATCCCCGCCCTCAGAAAAATACAGAGTTAGAATAGTGGTAAGTAATGGAGTCATCTGATCTTAAAGAAAGTTTTTTTTTTTTTCTTCTGTCAATTAGAGCATGGCATTTCTTAGAAGCATAAGGGATTATAGCTCTTTCTAATTTTATCTAAAAGACCTGTGGATGTTCTCATCCATATAAATGTCTAATCCTTTTTTCAAATCCTAATAAGATCATGGCTTCAATGATAAGCAGTGATGATCCATTCCACAGCATGTTATGCATTTCTTATTTGTCATATTTTATGACAGAACACCTCTGCCTGAAGTACGTGTTACGTTACAGCCAAGGAAAAGATTCTTTTCTATTTTATCTTACTTGTTTAAAGCCTATCTAATGAGCCTGGTCAGTTTTTATCCAGGGGGACTCTGTTGCTTAAGTGAAGCACCATATAACCCAGACACTGAACAACAATCCAGTGCTCTACCAAAACAGGTCCCTCTTTCTTCTGACACCTTTCTAGTACAGTTCTCAGTCTTGTGCCTAGTTTGCTGTGCCATAAGAAGGACCGTTACTATCAAATGATGCAGTAATAATGACTGACTGTCACAAAAATGGTTTTAATAGAGAAACATGTAAACATTTTTAAACATGTAACTGTCCCTATTTACAAATGGACTGCTTTCATTTGAAGTCATGGAAACAAGATTGGATAGAGTCATAATGAATGTGCATGCACTTTAATTCATATCTGTGTTTGAACTAGCACCTGAAAGAAACTAAAGAAACTGAGTACATTAAATGCAACACAGTGTCTGAACTGCTGCGCTGATCAAGTACAACGAACAGCCCCAGCCTTCAGAAGGGGTATTACCAATGACCTAAGCAAATTAACAGGCATCCCCTAGGAGGGGAGACAAAGTAATCAGTTGATTGTCACAGAACCTGGGTGAGTCATCCCTCCATCTGCAATAAAGGAGGACAAAATGAAGTACCCACTCAGTGGGTCTGATGGTTATGAAAGGAAAATGACATTCTGATTAGCAAAAAAACCCAGTCAGGTCTGTCAAAGTAACTACCCAACACCTCTTTCAGAAAACACTAACAATAAAAAATCCTCCAAAATGGCAGCATTTGTTATGAGCATCCAGGAAGATACTTAGGAGGATAATTTTCCCTACTGTGTGATTTTCCCTCCACACCTCAAATTACTTTAAGTAATCCAGTCTACCTTTTAGCCCAACATCAACAACAAAAAATCTTTCCATCATTTTATTTATTTATTACATATAGACTCCCATATGAAGTTATTTCACTATTTCTGCAGAAGGGATAACTTCCCCTGTATTTTTCCTCTTCAACAAAAACTCACTATGGGTACTCTTATTTCCAAATACACTCACAAAAGTAATGAAAAATTTAATGTAGCTTAAAATTTTGAATGGATTTCTGTACATGTACATGGTTATAAGCTGCACTGCATTAAAGAGCTTCACAGAAATGTCTTCCATTTATAATAGTATACTTTTAATGTCACCAGAGTTTAAAAATTAATACTCTTTATATTTTAAAACTATCATTTTTAGGGTTTCTAAATCCTGCTTAACAGAATTTTGCAATTTTCTTCCCAGGAAATGAGGTGGACTTCATGGACTCCTCAGCTTTTTTTCTTTCCAGATTTTAGTAAGCATTGTTTGAGTGAAAATTTTACTGTTGCTATATAGTATACAATTTCATAAAGTATGAGTATGTAAACACGTACAATCATGAATATCTCCAAACAGAAGGGAATTAATAATCTCTGAGTTGTTTTTATGTAATCTTCAGAGGTAGAATACAAGGCCTGAACTGTTAGCAGAACATAGGTGAAAAAAAAGTTACATTTTTAAATTAAAATTAAAACTTCTAAAAGGCATGGTTAATATAGATGCATTTGCCACTCATTCTATACCCGAGTAATACCACTCACAAATATCCTATCCATATATGTTGAAAGGTAATGAACAGCACCAGCAACTGCAATAACACTCTGCTTCCCCAAATATACCGTATTCTTAAACCTGAAACAGAGAAATGTAGTTTTTCTCATGGACTAGGAAACTGAGGAAGTATCTATTTTTTTCACTGCTTGGTAAAACGAGATGTTCTTTCTTGCTAGACTGTACAGCACTCTAACTTAACATTCATATCCACATATTAAAAAAAAAAAAGTAAACAATATACAATAGATGTATGATGTTGGTTTTGCATAATTCTTAGAACTGTTAAAGTAGCAGTTCAGTAATAAACCCAGCTGGAAGCCAGGCTCTGACACTCAAACAGACAAAAGCAGGAGAAAGAGGACTATTACAGCTCTCTTTCAAACTTACCACCTATTGCAGCACAGCTCTTGTCTTCAATTGCTCTGGCTTATCTGCCTGTCATCATGATGTGGATCCTCCAGAAGCATCAGGACAGCTTTACCAGAGTACTGAGAGCCTCTAGAGACTGCTCAGCACAGGGAACTAGTGTGAACATACACTTGACAGTAGCTGGCCTCCTACAGCATCTTCTGCAAAGGGTAAAAACTTGCCACTGAGTTTTCCAAATGAGAATCTTTGATGAAAATCTCCTACCTTCTATCACAATTCTCTGAAATGTTCTAGAGAGGAGTGCCTAGAACTGCTTTTTTGAAAGTATTTTACTCTCCCTTCAAGCTACGTTATATTGGTATTCAAGTGGCAGTTTTTCATACTTTGGAACAACAGAAGAAATGGGTAAGTATCGAAATATGACTTTGTACACATTAATCACTTTGTGTGTCCTACAGTTGACATTATGCTGTACCCTGTACTCTCATGTATGCTCTGCAACCAACTGCAAAGGAATCCCAGATCTTTATTGGCCTCACATCATAGGAAATCTGTTCTCATTGCTGTAAACTAACTAATGAAAAAACCCCAAAGTCTCAGAAGTCCCCTCTACAACCCAAAGATGAAAGATTACAGAAAGCAATCTGTAGTAAGTACTCATAGTAAGGTATGAAGTGGCATTAAAAACTAGGTTGTAAGTGCCAAGGAAAGGAAAAGGGTTGAAATACTTTGATAATTAAAGGGGGGGGTGGGGAAGGGGAGGAAGGGGTGGGTAAGCAACAACAAACAGACAGTAAGCTGTGATGTTATTTCAGGTTTTAAGCTCTGACTTTGATCTATTGCCTTGTCTGGAATAACGTACTTTAACAGAAATCATGAACCAATTTATTTGTATGAACATGTCAGTGGCTTGGGATAATAATTACAGAAAAATTTGAATTTTGCAACAGCTATAGGGAAAAAAGAGAACAAATAACATGCATGCACATAGACGTTGAGTTTGCCTAGAAGATGCTGACCTGGGTCAAGTGAAAAACAGATCCACATCTTCCAGTCAGCCCCTTCAAGGAGGTCCCTTCTTAATGAGACAGAAACCTCAAGAGAAGAAGATGTAATGATGATGTAAATTCTTTCTTCTCCCTTGTTTTCTCAAAAGTCCATGTGGGGCGGCATCTGCCCTGTTATACATTCTTATTTATTAAGAGCATTTTTACATGACACTAAACCCATTAAAGGAGGCTTAACCTCTGAGTACAAGCTCTATGACTACCGTTTCTTACAGTGAGAGATTTGTGACAGGGAAGTTACAGGAGTTTCTCTTTTTCCTCCACAACGAGATGGTAACTACAGAGCATAAATGAATATAACCTCATAGTTCTGATTTTTTTCCCTTCTACAGATAAGCACATAGAGTTCTCTCTCTCTCCATTCTAATGATACAACAATTAAGCAAAACAAGCATAGAATCAGAAATTTTTTTCAGTTTGAGTCATCATCTTGGTGACATTTTTCTTATACACAGACTGAAATCAAGCTCTCAAAAATCTCAGTGTGACCATGCATCTGTTATTAAACCTTTCACATCTCTTGCTACTTTCATTGACTAGATTTCAATCTTTTTTCCTCCCCTAATCAACTTTGACTGAAGTTATTGAGATAAAGTTAATTTCATTCCATACATTTCAGAATATATCATAGTTTAAAATACAAACTATATGTAGCCAATTAATTGTAAAACATTTTTGAGGCATAAAAGGTGCTTTTAAATGGAAACATTGATTAGCATCAATTTTATGTAGCTATATTTCAGCATAAAAATACTGAGGCACACATTTCTTATTTTTTGTTTGGGCTCTATTGCTGGGCTGAGAATAAAATGTAGAGGCTTTACATAAAGCATGAATCATCAGATGCAGAAGTGAGCCTTAATATGACTGCTTCTACAGTTCAAGTAAAATGCTACTGACAGTGATATGTGGTCCTAAACTGAGCAGCCAGATTTGTCTACTGATACTGTTTTTGCATACCTTTTTAATACGTAGTACAGGGATTCACAGCCCAACTAAGCTGCACATCATCTTCCTCCATCACTACACCTCCATTTTCAGACCTTTATGTCCTCTACCTCCCCAGATCTCTCACTATAAATTTTATTTTGAGAGCTGAGGGCACTTAGTCTAACCTTCCCCTTGAAGCACTTGTCTCTCCGGTATCTAGCTCCCATACCACTGTCAGCTCCTGCCTGGTAAGTGCTCATATGTGTAGGATCGCTTATGCTGCATAGTAATCTTGAGCTGGAAAGGAACCTTTTCATTGGCTGCCCTAAAAGTCTGACCACCTCTTTTTATCATGTGTGTTTCTATCTCCTCTTACAGAATTATTCTTCCTTCCTCACACCTCTTCCTTCTCCATCAGCATAGTATTTTTTTCAGTGCAATGCACTGCGTTTAACACCTCTCATTTTCATTAAAATACTTCTGCTCCCAAGAACTCTTCCTCCCATTCACATTACTTACCCTCTTTTGCTTGCTTGAGGAGAATTGTATGTACCTAAAGTCTTTCTTGAGATTGCCAAGTATTTGTAAACGCAGCATTAGTAATTGTGAATCTCTGCTCTCTCTCAGTTGTCTAACCAGTGAGTACTGGGTTACCTCATCACATACTCACAGCTGAACAGTCAAAACAGAATGAGCCCTATTCTCCTGGCTATCTGATTGATCTGCAGATAAATGATCTTTTTTAAAATAGGAAAAGTCAGACTGGCCAAAGAAATTGCTTAAATTCATGTTGAAAGCATGTGGATTGTATGTTTCACATCACAACATCCAAAGTCAAAGCAGAAAATCCAGCTGGACAGGACTTACTTAGCATAATATTAAAAGTCCAGAAGTAATTAAATTTTTATAATTTAATTTTTTTGAGAGATTCCAGAATTAGCTTTTTTTTTTACTGTTCTACATGAGATTTATGTCAGACAGCCAGGATAACTGACCTTTTCTTTTCTTTATTTCCTTTCAAGTGCCCTCAAATTTCTCACAAACTTTGTTTTACCGTCACTAATTCTAACATTTCAATGGTCCCAGTGGGGATGTTTACCATATTATTTAATAATCTTGTCCAATCTCAGATGCATCTACATTTTACAGTTTTATTTCAAAAAGACAGGACACCATTCTATTCTACTTTCTCAATACTCCAACCTGCTTTGAAAATATGGAATTACTGATAATGATTGCTTAATCATTTTCTTAGGATTATTAAATAACCTGTCATGGCGCTGCTTTCTTTCATGCTTCAAAATTATCAAATGCATCCTTTATAGCTTTCCCTTCCGTATAAGACAAGCTCAATTGTGACTGATTTGCTGTGTTTCTTTTCTCTGACTTCCGTAGCTGGAGAAAAAAAGCAAAAAGCTCAAGCAACATGACAGGATTATCTAGACAGTACTGAAAAGACCATTTTGTTTGTTTAAATATAGTTACTGTTCTACAAATCATCCCTGTATCCATGTAGCTTTTTTTTTTTTTGGTAGAGTCAACCATTAGGAAGACAGCTTTGGTTTTTCATGGACAGTTCCCTTTTAACTTAGCATACTCCTAGAGGTTTCAAGAGTATTATCTCTTGAGTGCAGGGACTTTCAGCTGCAACAGTTTTTACAGTAAAAGCTGACTTAGGTAATTTTACAACCCACACTTACTTTTGGTGTGAAAAAGCTGAAAAGTAAATTAATTTTATTTGTGCTGAAAATTGATAGTTTCATGATACACAGATAGCCTTCTCGCTGTTCAGATCAGCCTGAGAAATATGACAATTTTTTTTGTTAAATATTGTAGATGCCGATGGATTTATGCCTGAAAAATATCCACGTCATCCTTGGTAAGAGGTGATTTAAAAAAAAGCCCATAACCTTTTTTGCCAGAAATATTTCAATACGAATAATAGTTAACTTTGCCCTCTTGAAATTCCTACTACATTTTTAGTTGGAAAAAAAAAAAAACAAAAAACGGTTTACACACAAGCATACGCACTCTTCCAAGAGGCTTTAAATACAGGCTGCATTTTAGTGTTGTGAAAAATGATAGTCTGTGTAATGTACAGTAAATACGTTTTTAATCACCATTATTAGTAAATATACTTAATGTTTAACATGGTGAAGTATCCTACATATATATATATGCAATAAATCAAAATTTCATCCGCTATCCAAAATATACATAAAGTAGCAATCAAATCAAGGTTTTTCATAAGTGTGCTTTCATACCCTTCAGGATGCAGAACATGTGAAAAATTTCAAGTTACATGAACACAATATTTAAATTCATCTCTTTTTTAAAGATAATAATTAATTTATTGTGTTCATTATACCCTACATTTATAAAAAGTTTCACCTTTTAAAACTAAAGCAAAAATAATAGCTAATAATTAATCACTCCAATGTTATAGAATACTATAATCTCCGGTTTAAAGGACTTGATCCTTTAAAACACCTGTATCTAGACCTGATTATTATTCTCTCATTTGATCACAGACATATCACCTTCATCATACTAGTATCTATGTCATCAAACTAGTAGTTCTGTAAATAGGGGGTTCACTTTAAATAAATCAAAGGACTTGGAAAAAAGTCATTATACAAATATGTGACAATATAAAATCTAAATGAGTAAAAAAATAAGGCAGTGAGGAAAATAGTGAAAGTAAACTGGAAAGCTATTTGGAAAGTTTTATAAAAAGGAAAAAGATACAGGGAATTATATTTAAGTTAAACTTTGGTTGAAGTCTCACTGGATCATATTTTTGTTTGCTACTCAATCCCATGTCCTACTTTTGTTTGATCATTTAATTGAGTACAGTGAGCTACAGCTCTCAGCTTGTTTTGGTCCATTTAACTATGACAACATGTGCTAGACCAAGATTTAAAAACCTGTTACAGATGAATACAAGTGAGGCTTTGTTTCCTGCCAAGTGGGTCAGAATTCCAAAAAGTGAGAGGTTCAGCATATACTGATTTCAAGTTAAAGGAACAGACTATTCATCAGTTCTGTTAATTTCTTGACATGAACAGTTTTATAAACATACGCTTCTAATAAAATCCATTAGTTAGGCATGGGCAGTATCATGTACAGAAGTCATATGCATTTTTTAATCAAGCAATACTTATATTCCTCATTTTTTAAATCAGAAAGTGTTTTCAAATTTTTATTTGGAAATACGTTGCAAGATACAATGTTCATTTTTTTTCTTTCTTTTTAAGCTACAAAAAGGTATACAGGGAGACAGAAAAACACACAAGAAAATGACAAGAGGTTGCCTATTACTATGACAGAGTAATGAAAGCACTTTGTTTTCAAAAGGTAGCATAGAGAGGAAATGTATGTGCAATTTATGAGGATTTGAGCAGAACTTGTATATGGAGCTTAATATGCTGTTTACCTCACTTAATGTCCAAAGCAATATAGATTACACGTAATAAGCCAGAGGTTTGACAGAAAACTGACAAGTAATAAAAGTCAATGCAAGTGTTTAGGCTCCATGAAAACCACTGTTACTTAAAGCCAGATCTTGGAAGGCAGTACCTTTTTAGAGCAACGAACACCAACAAGGCATATAAACATGCACTTACACAAACACACATGCACATATTCAGAGACTACTTACTGTATTGTTGTACTTTCTGGTGCTGAGCATTTTGCAGAAGCTGCTCAGTACCTTGCTGCAGTGCAGCCCTGGTAGCAGTACTGAAACCATCAAATGCAAGAGAGTTACATGACTCCTGCTATTCTATGGCAAATGGCATCACCTGCCATGAGATCGCATGCCAACATCTGCAGTTGCAGATTCCTTTCTTACAACACCTGGAAAGAAAAAGAAGTACATAAGCAGAAGATGAACACAGTATTAATGAAGTAATAACAGCTTTCCACTCAAAATCACATTACAATCGATTTACCTTTCCCTTCCCTAAAAAAATTTCACAGGCCAGGTATTCATTAAGTGCACAAATGAACTTTCAAGCACTAGAATTTGCTCTCAAAAACAAACACAAGAAGCACAAGCTTCTTCATTGCCTTTTTTTTATCCAACATGGTAAGGCAAATGGAACTCTGGTAGATCATAGAATCATAAAATCGTTAAGGTTGGAAAAGACCCTTAAGATCATCGAGTCCAACCGTTAACCTAGCACTGCCAAGTCCACCACTATACCATGTCCTCGAGCACCACGTCTATCCGTCCTTTAAATACCTCCAGGGATGGAGACTCAACCACTTCCCTGGGCAGCCTGTTCCAATACCCGACTACCCTTTCGGTGAAGAAGTTTTTCCTAATATCCAATCTAAACTCCCCGGGGCACAGCCTGGGGCCGTTTCCTCTCGTCCTATCACTTATTACTAGGGAGAAGAGACCAACCTCCACCTCACTACAACCTCCTTTCAGGTAGTTGTAGAGAGCAATAAGGTCTCCCCTCAGCCTCGTCTTCTCCAGGCTAAACAACCCCAGCTCCCTCAGCCGCTCCTCATAAGACTTGTGTTCCAGACCCTTCACCAGCTTCGTTGCCCTTCTTTGGACATGCTCCAGCACCTCGATGTCCTTCTTGTAGTGAGGGGCCCAAAACTGGACACAGTACTGAAGGTGCGGCCTCACCAGTGCCAAGTACAGGGGGACGATCCCTGCCCTGGTCCTGCTGGCCACACTGTTCCTGATACAAGCCAGGATGCCATTGGACCTCTTGGCCACCTGAGCACACTGCTGGCTCATGTTCAGGCGGCTGTCAACCAACACCCCCAGGTCCTTTTCCACCGGGCAGCTGTCCAGCCACTCCTCCCCCAGCCTGTAGCATTGCATGGGGTTGTTGTGACCCAAGTGCAGGACCCAGAACTTAGCCTTGTTGAAGTTCATACAGTTGGCCCCATCCCAACAATCCAGCCTCTCCAGGTCCCTCTGTAGGGCCTTCCTACCCTCCAGCAGATCGACACTTCCACCCAACTTGGTGTCATCTGCAAACTTACTGAGGGTGCACTCCATCCCCTCATCCAGATCATCAATGAAGATATGGAACAGGACCGGCCCCAACACTGAGCCCTGGGGAACACCACTCGTGACCGGCCGCCAACTGGATTTCACTCCATTCACCACCACTCTCTGGGCTCGGCCGTCCAGCCAGTTTTTAACCCAGCGCAGAGTGCATTTATCCAAGCCGTGAGCATCCAGCTTCTCCAGGAGAATGCTGTGGGAGACAGTGTCAAAGGCCTTACTAAAGTCCAAGTAGACAACATCAACAGCCTTCCCTTCATCCACTAAGCGGGTCACCTTGTCATAGAAGGAGACCAGGTTAGTCAAGCAGGACCTCCCTGGTCCTGATCAATGGTGTCTCAGCAAAGGAGTAAAAGTGTGCATTCCTCTCATTTGCCTCATTTGATACTGTGCTGTTGAGCTATCATCAAAGCTTTTTATTGAATTAAAGAGTTCACCAGCAGCAGGGATATGGGAGGACAAGAGATCAGCAAGGCAGTGATCTGAGAGAAGAATGGGAGACACCTGAAAAAGTGAAAAATTAAGGTAGAAAAATGGATAACTCATGATCCCCAGTTGTGATGGGGTCTGAGAGTTCATGACAATGTGGAAGCAAAAGAAAGTTACGGGCATCCAAAGGATGAGGCCAGAAGAAGAGCAAGAACACAGGTATCCTGAGTATTTACAAAAACAGGGATGAAACCTCCAATGCAGATTCCTGGCGATTATTCGAAAATGTAGGAGGAGAATCAAGAGATGTCAGACTTGCAACTACTCTTATGAAATCATGGATGTCTAGAAGAAAATTACTTTTATTGCTCATGATATAGATAAATAGAAAGGCTTCATGTCATGCGGCAAAATACAGACTAGAACATCTAGCCAGAAATAAGTGTTAGAAGGTGTCATAAAAGCAGTTTCAGATGAAGTGGATGGAGTAGAAACTGAAGCAGTATGATCTGTGTATAGAAGGAAAAAAAATTAAAGCAATTTATTTAATCCATCCATTTAGAAATGGAAGGAGTTTGTATTATTGTTTGTGGAATGGAGCAAAGAAGGTCAGAAGTCACACGGGAGACAGGAGAAATGTCTTGAAATTACTGACTGAGGAAGCCTCTCTGTTTATAAAATTAGTTGCCTGTACTTATATCCACAGTCATACAGTCTGAAGTTCTAACTAACTGCCTACTTTGTGAACACATTATTATGAATATTACAGATGAATGTAATGCAGTCATAATGCACTCCAGGCTTTTAAAATCAAGTAACAATAATTTTCCCCCTAAATATGCTATTGTAGTTTATTTCCAGTCAATATCACACTTTTTTCTTTTTAGCTTGAGTATTCCTAAAGACTTCTTTTAGACTAGAATGACAATGTGGTATACAACTTCTTGATCACCCTAGCAAGGTGCTGCTTGCATTAGTTGAATTAATCAGGTGAATATCTTTTCTCAGCTCTGCCTCAAAAAACCAAAGATTTCTCTGTTTGATGTGATCTACAGATGACTGACTCAGTGAGCTGATGAAACCTTAATGGTGATTTACTTATACAGTGACTTTCAAGTGTGATTATTTAACAAAGCTTCAAAAAGCATATAAATAGTAGTCAATATTTTAAAGGCAGAAATTATAGAAATAGCTACCAAATATTTCCATAATGCCAAGCATTCTATGGAGAACATGTAGTGGAGTTATTCCATGGTAGGTTTATTCATCCCCTTATTCTATTTTTATCACTTTTTTTTTTTTTTTTTAGTATTTATTTTCTGTATTGGCTTCAGGAGCATCCTCTTTTAATTTGGCTTGCAAATTAATTTCTCAATAAAATCATCACCATCAAACCTTTAGTCTGGTTAGAACTACAATGTGGGTTTTTTTTTTAATTATCAGTTAAAAAATCTAATAATAAAATTTCTAAACAAACTGTACTTTTAATGATGCTTTCAATTTCATTTTATTTATCAGGCAAGCATGAAGGAGCACATAATGTGTCACTTTCTATGTTCAATATTTCTGTCCTTCTATCAAGACATCTGTCTTCAAGTAAGTTGTTACTTCTCCCCACTGATGCAGCTTTTGCTCTATGCACAATATTGGAAGTTCCATAGCAGTAGCAACTACTGTTATTTTATTCATTAGGCAAACTCCAATGTACATTTTAATTGCCTTCATCCCCTGGCAGCATTATATCCCATAATGTTACAAAACAGAGTGGAAACCAAGGGTCTGAATCTCAGCTGTTGCACTGACTGGTCATAATAACTTGAGTGACTTTATACACCTGCTACACAGCCAGAGCACAAGCTTGGTCCTGCACTTCGCTATGTAACCATGTAGCCCAATAATACAGTACTGACACTACTAGTAGGAGGCCATAAGCTTTGTACTGAGCATGTAAGGCCTCAGTAGAGAGGCTTGTCACACCTGCTCTATCTGAACTTTGCTTGATCTCCCTGTAGCTTTATTTTATTTGTTTTAGCTGTGATAGCAATTTCTCTAATTCACCAAGTGTCTCTGGCTAATTTGCTTTACTTTTGTTTATCTTTGTATGCTACAGCTGAAGTGTTAGGTGGCAGTAACAAGCAGGTATTCTATCTAGAATGAGCTATTTATGACTCTAACATAATCATAGAATCGTTTAGGTTGGAAAAGACCTTTAAGATCATCGAGTCCCACCCTTAACCTAGCGCTACCAAGTCCACCACTATACCATGTCCTTGAGCACCACATCTACCCGTCTTTTAAATACCTTCAGGGATGGGGACTCAACCACTTCCCTGGGCAGCCGGTTCCAGTGCCTGACTACCCTTTCGGTGAAGAAATTTTTCCTAATATCCAATCTAAACGTCTCCTGGCGCAACTTGAGGCCATTTCCTCTCATCCTATCGCATGTTACTTGGGAGAAGAGGCTGACCCCCATAATGACGTAGTATACAGAAATACAGGCATGGTACAATAACAAAGGCCTTGAGAAATGGAGGCACAAGACGGGGCGTAGAGGAGTCTGATGGGATGAGAAGAGAGGGGACACAGACTTGGCAGTGGAGATCCCACAACTACCAACAACTTTCCAGTGGTCAGTTAAAGAAATGCAGACCCAGGAATGGGAACACCTGGGTTTAGGGGTAACAGAGAACACAGAAATAGTATCTGACATGTAAAATCCACCATATATACTAAATTTGAATGTAACATGGAAAGGTACACCAAAAAAGAGAGAAAGGTATAAAAGCATCTTAGGAAGCATTTGAAAATGACCCTAAGCAGAAGGGGGGGGAAGGGAAGACGAAAGAGAGAGGAAGAGAAGAAGAAGAAATCATCAACATGAACATCATAATCCTCCCAATGACGGACTCCAGATGCTGGCCAGTCACAGTAGCAAACTCCACCACTCACACTAGTGTGAATCCACTGACTTCAGGACCTAGAGGAGCAGAAAAAGGGTGAGCATAACACCTGGAAAAGTGCTCAAAACTAAGAAGTGCGTTACAATTTTTATTATATTATTGCTATTACTGTGCCTTTTCTTGTATGTAAGTACTCTGCCTGCATTATTATTCTTTCTTTTTTTCTATAATAATTGTATCCAGAGTATTAAGATTATACTAACAGTAAATTGTTGGCTTTAATTTTATATTTATAAAGTGTACCTCCTTTTTGCCCTTAAACAATATTTTGAATACAACAACAATACCTTTGCATTGAAGTTTGAAAATTCCATAAGGCAAAAGAAATCTGTTCTATTCTTTATGCTTACTGGAGACCTATAAAATCCTGTTCCAAATGGAATATTGGCAATGATGGCATTGTTTGCATTAAAAGGTATATGATTCAATAAAGTGTGTAAAGTTCTAATAGATCCCACAACATAAGCATAATTGAGACTTGCAAGAGAATTTGAAATGTTGAGATGTGTACTTGTGGTTACTTATATTTTCCCTTTATTTTTTTTTCCTCACAACAAGCTGCAGTTCTAGATTATACACAGCATCCCTGACAAAGCAATCTACATGTTTATTCAAATGAAGTTCCTGGATATATTTTACAGTTGGCGGTCAATTCAACCTCTGTAATACACTTCAAATACAAAAGCAAAAAAAGCAAAATTCTAAACCAACAAAGCTAGGGTTAATGAATATTTCCCTCTGCTGTAGTTACACTTATATTTAGCTTAATTTTGATATTATTTATCAGATTCACATCCTCAATACATGTCCCTTATCATGTATTTTCAGTGCTATGCTTCTGCTGATGGTCAAAAGCCTCTGTAAACAACTTCAAATATTTTTATAAAACACAGATGTACTGTTAGCATTTTTCAGTTTTTATCTTTAAGATTATTAGGATGTTAGTCAATCTGTTTAACACCTTTATGACCTATATTCTAGTTTGGAAAACCAAATCAAACAACATAAATGAATTTTCCAAAGAAACAGAGAGAAATGGTGTGAGATAATATTTGCATTTCAAAGTTTCTTGATCTTGCCAGATGAATAGCATCCCACACAGAAAAAAGAAAATGGGCCCAACAGTTTTACAATTTTCTATGAAAGTTATTTCTTCCTGTGCAAAACAAGGCCCAAAAAGAAGATGAATGCAGAACGCAGCATTATGTTAATATCAGTACGTACAGATACACACAAGAGGGAAGGGGTAGATTAAGGTCAATCATATTGTAAATGTAGCATTTCTTAATGTATGAGCAGTTGCTTTCAGAAGAGGAATACTGGATGCTTTCAAATTCTCCAGAATTTAAAAACAGAAAAATGTAGTAAGCAACCCATCTTTACTTTGTTTTTAATACATCAGTAGGATATGAATTAGCATGAATCTTTAATAAGCAAGCTACCAGAGTGAAAGTTATAGCTGGTAGTACAGGCATTTGCTAGCCCAGGGAGAGAATCAGCAATGTGTTGTGTCTGGGAAACAGTATGGGATTAGTCTATACTGTCACACTCTCATTTTTCTTCACCAGTTAGGAGCCAGAGCCGCACATCTTGCATCCTGAAAATGTAGGTAGTGGAGTGCACTCCTGCATATGCATGTCTGCATGTATATGGGTTATTCCAGGATGAAAGTCCTTCTTCCTCTAAGATTGCTCCAAGTGGAGTTTTCTACCTGGGCCCAAATCTTCACGGGTATTTAATACAGTAGGTTAACAGATCTCTCACAGTTGGACAAATGAAAGAAAATAAACCCACAGAACTGCAAACAATATTCAACAACACTTCATGAGGAAAATAAGCATTCTCTGGAGGTCTTTTTCTGCCTGCTAAATTTCAGGTGTCTGTAGCAATTTATAAATATTATTAAAAAAAAAAAAAAAAGAGAAAAGAAAAAGAAATGGCCATTTGCAGAGAGAAATGTTAGTCACACAAAAAAAGTGCAATCAGCTTGCCATTTTACATAACATATCCACACAGCTCTATCTCACAAAGGCACCACAGCTGTTCTGAGGGTTAGTTAAGGCTGATTTAGATATGCAGTTAAGCAGTCATCTCTAATTCCTCTCAAATATTTGGATTTAATCCCTGCTTACATATGGATACTTTTTTTTCAAAAAATATTTTTACTGTCTTCAACAGAGACCATATTTTGGCTTATTTTCTTTTGCATTGAGATGATATGTTCAGGTGTCACAGTTGCAGCTGCTAGAAACTACAAAAATAAGCATCTGTATCTCTGATTGCCACTTTCCTGTCTCTGCCTCTGCTTAATAGTTTGTTTGATATTATTTTTTTTTTCTGATATGTTACAAATATCCTACCCAAGCTCGGACAGTTCAGCAAAGAAATCCAAGTCAGAAAGAAGTATTTAGGGCTGCGGAGAAACATGAATGTTGCCACAAGCAAATGACAAGAGTGTTGGGATGACATTCTTCAGGAAAAAGATCACAAAAGAAACTCTCTTCTCATCTTGCCTCCATGAGCATATAGACCATCACATAATTTACTGTTCTCACGTTTGCAGGTGATATAATGTACCCAGGCTGCGGTAGGAACTATGACTTCACATATGAATGTTATTTTTCAGGTTTTGGATACATACAGCATTGTTTTTCTGTATTGTAAAGGAAGGTATTACGAAAATGAAAAAAATGGACTATTTCAGGATATGATATCTGAACACAAATGAATTTTTTTTAGACTACTGGTTTGTTAATTTTTACAGTTTGCATTCAGAAAGCCTGAACTCTTTTTGAGTGCTTTTTATACAACTATGTTCATGTTCTATGTACATATGTCATATAATGAGCAGCTACACCTCTTGATCTGTACTGTTACTATATTATCATAAAGACAGCAATTCTTTTAGATTTTGAAGTATAGTTTACTAATTTGAGTATTTAATGAAATACTAGCAATTTGAAATATCAATACTGTCCCCTAACTAGAAAATATAAAGTAGTGACATTGATACGCTTTTGATATTGTGTTAAATGTTCTTTGACTAAATATTTATATTTGAGGAATACACAATGTAAAGACAGCAATTTTTTTGGTTGATTTTGTCATGCAGTGGTGACCCCTGAAGTTTGTATCATAAAAACCCCAGAGTGGCTACTATTACCCATGCATATGCTGTGCAAGAGGAAAAATGTTATTGTGAAATGTCTTGAGGATATTTGTAAGGAAAGTTAATTCCTTGCAGTACTGTCTGAACCTGGTAGCACATGAAGAACAATTTGAGTAGATAAAAATGACAGTGGATGTAGCTGATGATACAGTACTATTCATGATGGAAAGCACACCAATTAGATCATATTTAAAGAAATACTTAAAATTGTTCTTTTTAATATCTAAGCCAAAGTACTAATTTTCCTTTCTAGCCAGACTCTAATCCTGCTTTGCTATAAAGTCCAATCCATAACAAGATAGGTAAATATGAATTTATTTAATGGATTTCTGAGTGAGTTGATACTGGTCAAGAATCATACAAATTCCTACGCACTTAATAATATTCTATAACCCATGCTGTACTAACAATTTGAAAACCCATTTGCCTGAAATACTCCTACATACAATGGGTGTTACTATTGTAGTTCAGGAAAAATGATATTATGTGATTGTGGAACTACCAAATTTTTCCCCGCTTTTTTCCCCCTCTTTCCCACTGTGACATATAAAACCTATATAGCTGCACACAGAATTTCAGAAGAATGGTCATCAGTGGAGACATGACAATTTAATAATTTTGAACTCCTTGATATTCCAAATACCTATTTAATTACACTGCTGTTGTCTACAGCGATTCCCTTTCCTCTGTTGTACCAAAACTTGTGCCATACAAAATTACTGTACCTGAGTTTTCAATGAAAAAGAATCAGAAAACGACAAGGGAAAGGTAAAGTGCATGACTGGAGATTCAGTCTAGTTCTGGGCTCTCCAGTACTAGACAGATAAAGACATACTGGAGCGAGTGCAGCAAAGGGCCATGAAGATCATTAAGAAACTCAAGCATGTGTCATACAAGAAGAGGCTGAGCGAGCCGGGATTGTTTAGCCTAAAGAAGGTAAGGCTCAAGGGCATCTTATCAATGTATATAAAATACCTCCTGGGATGGAGTAGAGAAGATGGAGCCAGGCGCTTCTCAGTCATGTCCAGTGACAGGACAAGAGGCAATGGTCACAAACTGAAACACTAGAAATTACATTTAAACATAGGAAAAAGCTTTTTTACTGTGAGGGCTGGAATAGATAGTCTCCACAGGCCTCTTCCAACATAAGCAATTCTGTGAACTTGTGGTTCTTTGATGAAAATAAACCAAAATCCAGCAAGAATCATGGATAACTATTGGAATATTCAGAATTTCATTTAGAACCAAATCATTTCATCTCCAAATAAAATGAGAGAGCTTTATATACCAGTTCTGTATATTAAAAGTCAATCCCAAGCTCATGCAGAATAAATATTTACTGTAAATCTTTGAGAGATTTTTCATAATTTGATGTAATTATGGTAAGAAATGCATATGCAAAATTGGCCAGTTAGTATACTGTAACTGAAATGTCATTTTTACCTGTTACTGAAATGTCATTCCTGGAGAGAGGTTTGAACCATATAATAAAAAAATGTTTTGTGACTTTATGTTATTGGTATGTATAAGAGTTATAAAAGAATGCTACGGAGGAGAGAAACTGATATACTTTTATCTGGAAAATAAATACAGCTCTTGCAGTTCTAAATTACTACAGTTCAAGTAATATTGCTGTACAAGTTGGACAGCTGAGAAAAATCAAATTGGTGAATTAATTATTCCATCCCACCAAAAAATATGTTCTCAATAAAATGCTTATATTTTGCAAAATTGCTTTTCAACTCAGGTTTTATTTTTAGAACCCTTTAAATTATAGATTCCATATTTTTTGTAATACTTAACGAATTGTAAATCTTATCCAAACTGTGTTCATTAAAAAAACATATAAGCTAGAAGCTCAGTGAACATAAAGCTGTTTTTAACTGATTTTTTCATTATTTTTTTAACTTGGGCAAGGTGAATTGTTAGTCAAGAGTCATTTTGGTTTTAACTATGTCCTTTTAATTATAGTAGGGTGAGCTAAATTGCAATATCTAGTGGGGTTTCTTGACAAGAAAGAAAAAACAAGTCTTTCTTCATCACTCTTCTTGCAAGTGGAATAGACAAGTTTTCTCTAAAAATTAGCCTCCAAATTATATTGCGTTCTTGAATTCCCCAATTTGGTAAGTCAAGCTTTTTCACCCTCATATATAGCAGAATGATAGCATTTCCACAATCACATGATCCTTCATATCCTGCAAGAACAGCCAAGTTACTTGCTAAATATGTTCGTTACCAGCAAGTTCTAGCCTATTTCTTAATATTACTTCATAATTGATGGATTTTCTATCATTGAAAGGTTTTGAAGATCACTGGGCAGGTGGTGATACACTTGCATATTTGAAGGTGTTTTGGATGCTAAGTGCACAACACTGTTTTGTTTTCTTAAATATTAATTACTGCGTAGTGTTCTAGTTGTTTTGGAATGAGAAACCACACTGTGATAAGTGACTGTTTTTCCTTTTGCCCCTCACCAAGAAAAGTAGAAAGAGTGCCAACTCAAAGAGCAAACAATTCAATAAGCTCTTGAGAAAAAATTCAGCTATTCTGAACTCTGAAATGAAGTTAGGTCACCTCAATGGAAGCTTAGGGAACCCAAATAAGAGGGAACTTGAGAGACAAAAGTTCATTGGTCAATCCTTCAAGATCTATGTAGGTTTCCAGATTTCGAAAGCTGGAATTACTAAAGCTTCATTCATCCTTTATGAAAGAAAATCACCAGGAGGTGGGTCCAGCAGGATAATGTGGCCACTATCTTTATCATCTTTAATTTTGTTCATATGCCAAAGTCATCCACTCAGTCCCATCTATGGGCCTCCTCGATCCTAGATCCAGAGTGGGGGGAATGAAGAATGAAGACAAGGCAGTACTGGAGAGGGTAAAATGACAACTACCTTAGACACAGATGTGCCCTGCAGAGGATGTCCTGCATCTATGCTCTCTCTTATCACAAAAGGATGGTCAAATGTGAGCTGCCTATTGCAACACTTTAGAGTGGTCCCTGGGGCAGTCTAACTCCTTGCCTAAGCTAGGAAATTCTTCAGCAGAGAAGTAATTAACATATACCAAAACTGTGCCACGGCCTGATTTACCATTTTAATATAGTTGCTAGTTTAACTACATTCTAGTACCTGGGAATGTTTAATTTACTAATATAGATGCAGCCTTAGAGGTTAGTTTTAGAGTGTGAGGCGGGCACAAATTGACAGAAGACACAAATTTGTCAACAAGTGGTTGAACATCAGAAAAAATAATTCAGGGACATTAGAGTAAGATGTAAGAAGCATTAAAGGCTACATGCAGGGTTTATAAATCACACAAGGCTCAATTAAATTAAAATAATCAGCCTTTTGAACATGGAAGTATAATTAGTTCACCACAGTAATCTGAACTCCTCCCTATGCTTCCTCCACAAATGGCTTCTGTTGGTTACTGTTTGGAATTAACATTTCAGTTGCAACTAGATTTCAAACAGATATTAGAAAAAGCAGATCAAATATGTCACATACTATTCATTTCAATGCAAGAGGCAGAGACAAATAACTCTTTCCTCAAATTGCCAATGGTATGTGGTGGCATTACAGAGAATTTAAAAACCTACCCATTTTAGTCATTACATTTAGTCATAAATACCATATAGTGTCCAAGATCTACCTCCATAACCTTTTTAGTTTAACTAGCTGATCAAAGTATGAAATCATAGGCCAGGTGAGATGAACTCATTGAAAAGTGATCATTGATTCTTTTATTTATAATGCAAGTATTTAAACTGTTGCTTATACATCATCTTGCTTCCAATGGACTATATTTATTTTACTTACAAATTCAGTATCTCGGGAAAGGAACTTGCATTGTCAACAATTCTGTTTAGCTCTATTAAAATTATTAGTAGAACTACACCCTCCTATAGTAATTATACAAGAGAACATTGCACTGTGGAAATCAGCATCTGCATGACTGAGGCCTGACTGTATCAAAAATACATGTCAGCACTCAAAAAGAAATCAGTTTAATAGCTTGCTGATATCTGTTTAAAAAAATAACAAAGCAAGTTCATATCTGAGTAGGACATTGATCCCAGAAGAGAACATAATATATTTCAAACAAAAATACTCAAAATTATGGTCAGTATGGTGGATTAAAACAATACAGTGACCATATAGGCACTTCTGTGACCGTAGGGTGAGTGTATAGTTTTCCTTATGTTTTTAACATATATGTGCATGAAAGTGAGAAGACTCTATACATTCAGCCACAGCATGGATTTTAAAGGTGTTAAGAAACCTTATTTCCCAATGATTTCAGATTCCATTTTGGATTAGCCTGACATATACAAGAAAAAAGTTTAGTATCGTCCCTAGAGTGCATTTTTAGAGCTACATATATAACAATTATTCTTAAATTTACTAACAGACTGTGCAAATGTAATGCACACACATTTTTTATGCACAGCATAATGTAGAAGAAGGTAAGTGAATAAAGGAAGTACTATACAGTGTATATCCTTCTAAAAAACAAGAGCCTCAAGAGGGATTTTAAATCACAAATTGTTGAAAAACACACAAAAAAAGAAAAATAAAACAAATCACTCCAAATACATAGGTAATCTTGCTTTTAATAGACTTTAACATATACTACCTGTCAGCTAAAATGCAAGGGAAAATATCAGATCTCTATAAAGTCCAAATGACTGGGTAATAATCAATCAATCAATCAATCAAGGCAAGGTATGTAACTATTGAGAGAGGTCAGATACATATACGGATGTTTTTACACACTGCCAAATACATTGATGCTTTGGGCAAAATCAGCCAACATGTACAAATCATGGCCTATTTCAGGCAATGTGACAATAGTATTTGTTTCTTTTTGTTCCAGAGTGCATATACACTAAACCACCTGTGTTTTACTTCAAACCTACTGTAATTTTTTACATCATAAAAAACCTCTAGTTGTTCCTCCCTAAAGAACATTTAGTTAGATGGTTTATGTGAGCAAGGTATAGTTAATGGTATTTTTTTCCCTGTATGTGCATAGAGTTGTGTTCAAGGAAATTTTTAGATCAAATTAATCCAATGGGAAAGCTCACATTCAGGTTCAGGTTTATTTCTAATTCCTGGTATGTTTAGAAAATAATAAACAGCTTCTACTCTTTCCTACTGTGAACAACATTAGCTGCCAGAGCTACAACAAAAGTACAGCAAGAGATTTGTGAAAAAAGCACCAGTTTCCTCAACTGCTTCTGCTGACCTCAAAGAAGAGCTGTAGGTTTGTAATGGTAAGATGAATGTCAACAATAGCTGAAAGAAGCTTCAAACAAGAGTCAAGGAGCAATTTAGGGCCCAAATGGCTTGCAATTACTTCTGCTACCCAACATGCACAGAAAGGTTGCTTGCCAGCTCCCTAGGAATTGCTTCCGACCTATTAATTTCATTTTTCCACCTTGGGTAACCCATTTTCTGTTCTTTTCTTCACCTGACACTGATGGGACATTAGAAGAACTAACAAAGAACCCCCGCAAATCTTCTTGTTTCTGCCTCTGGAGTAAAAAAATAAAATGTCGTCACTATTATTTAGTGTGTTAGAAAGTAGAAGGGGAAAGTATTGAAAAGAAAGAATCAGGTTTTTCATCAGGTGGATATAGGGGATCAATACAGTGTTATAATATCGTAAAATGAAAGAAAACGAATAGCGAATGTGCAGAAGAAGGACTACAAAATAGAGAGTGGTAGGTCCAACATGAAGAACAGATGCTGCAACAGTGCAAAACAAAGCACTGAAGACATCAGTGGTGGATAAAACAAAGAGAAGAGTGGCTAATACAAACACAGCTTAAGTTAAAGGGACAGAAAAATGGAGGAAAGGAAGAAATAATGACAATGTGATAAAAGGCAATGAGGTACAGAAAAGAAGCAAAGACAAAAAAAAGGGTAGCTGTGTTTCAGAAAGCAGGTAGAGTCAAGGCAGGCCAGTTTAGCACTATGACCATCCAAGCCTTTGCTCTAACTGGAAGTATGTTAGAGTTTTAACTTTACACAAGACAAAGAATTGGAACAAACTACTTTATGTCCTGTAAGAAGGCTGAGCTCAAAATCTTAGGCAGCTTCCCTTACAATGCATGTAAATAGTAGAAAAGGATGAAAGTCAGTTTTAGGCTAGAGTTGAAAAGTTCCAATTTAAGACTAAACCTCATTCTCCCACAATTGAAAACAGGAGGTAATAAATTTTTTTGAGTATTCTTTTGGGCTCTTGTTTTAGTTTCACTGCAAGTAGAACTAATCTGCTGTAGGTTTCAAAATTAAAAGTATTCAGTTGCCAGTCCCAACTTTGCGTTTAACACTATCTGGGCTGAACATAGAAATGTTGTCACTGACAGAATGGTCCTACAAGACACTTTATGTAAAAGTCATTTTACAGTAAGGTTAGACTTATTCTTCTGATCTAGTGCAGAACAGTTTGACATCAAGCACAGTTGCCGGTGGGAAAGAAAAGCACAGAGAGAATCGAAACAGGGAAAACTTTCATGCTGTGTTTTACAGGGAAACTTCAAACAGCTATCAGATAGAACTGAAGCTGTATTAGCTCCAAACTCAGAGGTTTTGTGCTCTAACTAGTACTGAAGATGGGTTATCTTGTACCAAAGAAGGTGAAAAAAAAAAAGTAACGTGACTGGGCAAAGATAGATAATTCCTGAAATTCAGCAGCTGGCTACTGCTGTGGCAGCTGAGGTTCAAGAGCAGGGAAATGCAGTTAGCATAATCAGATCAAGCCATTACTAACAAGTAACCTCATCTACAGGAGTCTGCATGGTTAGCTAAAACCAAACAGTCACCGGACTAGTATTTCACTAGGCAGTATTTATCCTGTTAGCAGCAGCCAGTGGTCTCGGGTGAATTCTTTTTTTGTCACTATCATTTCTGGTTTTGCCATCCCATAACACACCACTTTGAGCGGTTGCCATACCCATTTTTTATTCACTTAAGCTTCTGGTTTTGCTGAGAGGTAATATAGCACTGTCTGCCTATGCCTCACCCTGCAACAGAACACATTTCTACCTCTGGTAGATGTCACTTCCTCGTAAAATGAAACCTCTGTGCTTAGCTGCATCTTTGCAGAACTCTCTATGTGACAAGTTAGGCTGGAGACAGTGGCTCGTTGAAAAGGCAGGCAAGTGGAGCAGATACTTATGCCCAACAGCAGTGTGTAACAGTATTTTCACTAGTTAATTCATATCCCTCATTGCATACCTATGGAGATCCACCAATGTGCATTGCATGTATTGACACTGATTTCCAAGGTGTCCTGAAATCGCAACAAAGGCTGGAGCAGGGAGTTTAAGCACTCTACTACTACAGTATTACTGCTACAACGCAATACAGTCAACAGAGCAACATACTGCAAGACTTCACTGTTTTTGATGATAAAGGCTACAGATTCAATTCCCAGGAACTATTTCTATAAAATTACTATGACACCTTTATGGCAAATATTGCTTCCAAATAGTGGCCACCAGGTATAATCTCTATTTCTCACTGTAAATTGGTTTTATTAAAGAGTTCATTCTAAACAAGGAGAAATCTCCCATAGGTAGACTATATAAACAAAGATCAAGTAACTGTCTGGTAGGTAAGACTTGGGTTAAACTCTTAGGGAACTTATTTTTGCCAATGGTAGTTAGTAAAAACAAGCACAAAGAAATGAGCATTAACTAGAAGAAGGTATGGTAGCATATAACAGGTCATTGACAACAACATTATTTTTTAAAAATTAGCTTTTTTCTGTGTGTGCAAAGCCTATTTCTTAAAAGAATAATAACAATAAACAATAGAAACATGGTATACATATAAAAATATTTAAGAAATAAGTGAAACATATGTACTTTCTTGCACAGAAGTTTAATGTGAATGTCTGAACTAATGACAGCCATTTTGAAAACTGACATGAACCACCTGAACAGAAAGTCAACCACAAGGGTGCAATGAAATAAATGTGAGCTGCCTTAAATATCTTCATGGTAACAGTCATAAAGCTTATGTACTACTTCTAGGCAGTTAGTTGCATTTGTTAATATAGGAAACACAAATTACTAGATGTTTCGGAATTTGTGAAATCAAAGCCTTGAGTGAATTGTTCCAGAGACTTAGGTGTTCACAAAATAATTAATTAGCAATTACGTCTGTCTTTAGTGTCATTTAGCAATCCCAGCAACACATATTATTTATACAAGTAGCATGATTGACTATTTTCTCCATAAATGAGATGACGTTATGGGAAATGACATTGTGAAGATAGTTACTTTATAGAGAATAATTTATTTTTCTTAGTGGGGGAGATTAAACACTTCCTTCAGGACCCAGCTCTTGCTTTTTGGCAATCTCTAATGTAGTCACCAGTCTCTCTACTTCCGTCTCCTAAGCTTAAGTGATACACATGTACAACTGGAGGCATACTACTAACCACAAATGATTATGACATTAGAGGCTCCCCTGAGATGGAAGTGGTGAGTGTGAACTGTGCTGCCTGATGGAGAAAGGTTGAGATCACCAGTTAGGACACTTCAGCAAATTCTGGATTCCCTTGTAAATTTAATTTTTTTTTGAGAATAGTAAAATCCTTATGCCAGTCAAAGTCTAACCCCAAAGGTTGCTCAGTATTTGGCTTCTCATTTTATTAACATTCTGTAATAAATGTCCAAAGAAGTATTTATATTTGCCTAAGGTTCACTTTATTTGGAATCCTCTCTCATACTGGATTTGACCTTCACAAATTCTGTTCTATAAGGGGTGACCTTTAGATTAGCCACCCGTGTAAAGAAGTGACTATGTTACCTGATTCTTTTCATTCTGCAAGTTACCAAACCAAAAATATATGAATAATTTTAAATATCTGTTATAAATAACCCATTTTTTTAATGTGTTCCAAACAAAATAGCATCTTTTCTAATATATTCAAGATCTCAAGAGTATTTTTCATTGTTTATTTCTTAATAACCTCAAAAAAATTAAAACTTTTTGTTATACACAGACTTTTTTCCTGTGTTTACCAGAAATATGAGCACATTTGGAGTGAAAAGAAGAGTTTCATGAATATAAATTCAACTGAAGTATTTTTATGTTCCATTAAGATGTTAATCATTTAATAGCATTTCATTATAAACATAGTCAGATGCCAAAGAAACTGGAAAAAAAAAATTAGTCTGAGAAATGTGCACATGTTGCTGTTGAGTCACATGCTGGCAATAATAAAACAAGGACATATTTAGAGTGTGTTCTTTAATAAATATCACTTTAGAAATGTTACAGTTCTGAAATATGAAAAATTAATAGACTTAAGTTGAACAAAAGTGGTTCTGAGTTGATACAGGAAAAAAAAAATTTCACCCCGTGGACAATGATGCATTGGAGGTGGTTGCCCAAACAGGCCATGCAGTCTCCATCCTTTTCAAGATATTCAAGACCCAGCTAGACGAAGCCCAGTGTCCCGGTTTCAGCTGGGATAGGGTTAATTTTCTTCTTGGTAGCCGGTATGGGGCTGTGTTTTGGGTGTAGGATGAGAACAATGTAGATAACACACTGATGCTTTGGTTCCTTGCTAAGCAGTGCTAAGCAGTGCTAAGTAGTTGCTAAGTGGTGCTCACACTGGTCAAGGACTTTTCAGCTTCCCATGCTCTGCCGGGTGCACAAGAGGCTGGGAAGGGGCCCAGCCAGGACAGCTGACCCAGACTGGCCAGAGGGCTATGCCATACCACATGAAGTCATGCTCAGTATATAAGCTGGGGGAGCTGGCCAGGGGGGCAACGATTGCTGCTTGGGGGACGTGCTGGGCATTGATCAATGGGTGGTGAGCAATTGTACAGTGTATCACTTGCTTTGTATTACTATTGTATTATTATTATTTGTTTTTCATTATTACTGTTATTATTACTATTACTACTGTTCTATTTTTGTTTTACTTTAGTTATTAAACTGTTCTTATCTCAACCCACAAGTTTTCCCCTTCTACTCTTCCGATTCTCTCCCCCATCCCACCGGTGGGGGAGTGAACGAGCAGCTGTGTGGTGCTTAGCTGCTGGCTGGGGTTAAACCACGACAGCCAGGCAACCTTGTCTGACCCCATAG